>NW_011934215.1:323650-324409 GCF_000733215.1 Auxenochlorella protothecoides
AGGGGGGGGTATCAGGCCTCTGCGTAGGTGCAGGCTGGGGGTCTGGGGAGTGTGTGTGTGGTGAGCAAAGGGGCGGCGGCGTGCAGCGGGCGTGATGAGTCCCCCCCCCCCACGTCGCGCTAACAAGTTCGCCGGTGCAGCCGGGCGCACCCCAGCCCAGCGACGATACCACTCACACACGTAGCCGACGACGAGCAACCACTTGGGGCCTGGGTAGGCGTCGAGGATGAAGCCGGAGACGTTGTTCCCGAACGCAGAGTAGTTGACGACGGCCACGGTGAAGTAGAAGGCAAAGGCCGCGCTGATGCCCGCCATTGCGGCGGGCTTCATGGTCTTGGAGGCCTTGGGCGGCTGCAGCGTGTGGGGGGGGGGGCGGGCGTTGACGGAGAGGGAGGGTCTCAGGGCATGGAAGGGGGCAGGGGGTGCCAGGGTGGGCAACGTGATAGGAGAGCAGTCTGAAGGGATGGGTCCGCCCGGCGTGCTGCCGCCGCGGCTCACTCCACGAGCGCTGCCTGCCCGGACCCTGTTGCAGACGGAATCTTCCCCGCCCTCGGCCGCCACCGCCCCCCGCCCCGATCCCGCTCACCTGGCGCAGCGTGTCCTGGATCTCCAGCAGGATGATGGAGAAGGAGTAGGCAAAGGCGATGGCGCCCAGAGCGTTCATGACGCCAAAAACCTTGTTCACGGCATTGGCTTGGATGCCGCGGATGTCGCCCTGCCGCGCCCCGGCTGGAGGGACGTGGGGAGAGGACGGAGGGG
>NW_011934215.1:324424-325612 GCF_000733215.1 Auxenochlorella protothecoides
TCCGGTGTCAGGCAATCGCCGAGGAGGCTACAAGCGTTCGGTACCCTCTTTGAAACCTTACTTCATTCCCACACCTGATGCAATGAACTCGGCGAAGCGGTCCGCGGGCTTTTTGGCAGCGTTGGCGAACGTGCGCACCAGGCCACCTCGAGTGACGAGTCCGTGCGAAGCTAGAAGACCTCGAACAGTCATGGTGAAGGTAGCGCATGAAGCCATCGCTCCGGTGGGAAGGTATCGTCGCTATGGTGGGCCGGCATCTCAAGCCATAGTGCCAGGGTTTGGGGGGGATTTCCGAAACCTCCCGACATTTCGCGCCCTGCTCACCTTCACGGCAGATGCCGGCGATGACCAGGTTGTTAAAGATGGGGGGGCCTGCAATGCTTGATCGTTCCTTGTCACTCATCCAGGTGCAAGCCACTTGTGCATGTACAGTTTCAGAGCTAGACCTTGCCAGGCAATCATTGCATTGTGCTGCTGAACTATTTATATGCCTTGGCCCAGCACTACCACCTATTAGGCCATGCCGATGGTGGGGACGATGATGGGATCATCGCCCTCGGGCCCATGAAATCTGCGTCCACAATGTTTTGAGTGGCCTGGCCTCCTCGGGGTCAGTGTTAAATTTCATGGGGGGCCTGCTTCATGCACACAGCAACGCAGCACATTCCGGCACAGGCAGGGAGAACAGCGAGCGGCTACCAAGCCTCGCAGGCGTCACTGGCTCAAGGGCGAAAAACTGTGCCGTTATTTGAGCAGAAAAGGAAGGGGTCGGTGGTTGCAGAGGGTGGTCACACTGGTCACACGCCTCGCGCCAAGCAGACCCCGGGAAAGTGGGTGTGGATTGCTGAAAATGTGTCGCGGGCGGAGCCACGGGTCGGGCAGGCCGGGCAGGCGGGGAACATGGGCTGCGGCTGGCTTTCTGAGTGTCCGACAGATGCAGCACCCCCCAATCCCCCCCCACCTCCTCCTCAGGAATTGGGACCTCGCCCGCCTAGCTGGCGAAAAGCTTGTAGGTGGTCCAGTTCAGGATGATGCCTCGCACCGAGGCGACTGTGGCGCATGCACACACAATGCCCATGCTGATCTCCACGAACCAGAGCAGGGCACTGAAGGCGCCGGTCGGATGGTACAGGACTCGCCTGTGGTGGAGGGAGGGAGGGAGGGAGGGCTGGGGGCCGATGCAGGGGT
>NW_011934215.1:327028-327733 GCF_000733215.1 Auxenochlorella protothecoides
TGCCCCGGGCGACGCTGGCAGCCGCCGCCGAGCCTGGTCTCTCGGGCAGCACCCCCCTCCACTCCACGGAGCCGATGCCCCTCCCCAGGCACGCCCGCGGCCGAAGCGTTGCCCCGGGCGACGCTGGCAGCCGCCGCCGAGCCTGGTCTCTCGGGCAGCACCCCCCTCCACTCCACGGAGCCGATGCCCCTCCCCAGCATGCACACCATGCATGCCCGCGCACAGCCCACCGTTCTTGATGCCCAGGGCGAGGGCGATGGTGGAGTAGATAGTGGAGGTCACGACGCCCAGGGTGGACACCCACCAGGCCGACTCCAGGGAGGGCACCTGGGAGAGGAGCACCTCCACCGCCCCAAAGATGCACGACATCTTCCACATGCTGTCGAAGCAGGCCCCCCCGCCGCACACCAGCGTCCCCATGGCGGCCATGGCCGTGGCGCCGGTGATGCTGAAGGTGATGTTGATCAGGAAGATATTGGCCAGCTGGAAAACAGACACGATGACGCCGTAGCGCTGGCCCAGGATGTTTCGCACTGCGTGGTGGTAGCGCCCATTCTCCACGCCGTTGACCTCGTAGGCGTCGGCCAGCAGCCTGTTTCGGAGAAGGAGGGGAGTGGCGGGGCCGGGCGGCCGGGCCGGGGGGGCTGGAGAGGGTGTCCGGGAGGTGTGTGTGTGTGTGGTGGGGGTGGGGGGGGGGGGAGGGAG
>NW_011934215.1:328974-333813 GCF_000733215.1 Auxenochlorella protothecoides
AGGCAGGGAGCGCTGCGCTGCGCGGCGTCGAGGAACCCTTGCACCGGCCCGATCACCCAGCCAGGTGCCTCACCAGCTGGTCAGGCAGGAGATGAGCCAGAAGACGATGATCATGAAGGGGCCCCCGACCCATCCCAGCCAGGCCACGGAGTGGGGGAGGGCCAGCACTCCAGCGCCTGGGGCCGGAGGGTGGGTGGGAGTCCAGGTGTGAGAGCAGTGCCAGGGGTGTGGAGGGTTGCGATCTTCCCGGCTCCACCAAGAAGGTGACCCAAAACAGCGCACTCACCAACGATGCCGCAGAATATGTGCATAACGGCGGTCCAAAACGTCCCTGCAGTGGATGGTGGGTACCAGGTCCGACAGCTTTGCCGGTACGGTGCGGCCACCTGTCCCCCAACTCGTTGCTGCCGTTCAGGAGCCACAACACGGACCAGTACAGACTTGAACGCTCACCCGTCTTCTCATTGGCGATGCCGTGGGGGTGGGCATCCACCACCAGAGTCTTGAAGCTGCTCATCAGCGAGTCGGCTGAGCACTCACTCCGGCACTGCCACGACACCGGAGCGCTTAGTTTATAAGGCTTGAACGGAGGCGAAGCGCTCACAACATGGGGGACATTGCACCGAGAGGGCTTTGAGGGTCCTTTTGCAAGGCTTGCCCAGGGAAGTGTCCGGAGATCGCCACGAGCGAGCAACTATCACTGCACGACGAAAGTGCAGGCCCGCGGACGTCGCCGCGCGGCTTCACCGGGATCAAGCAGGACCCCCGACGATAGACGGGTATACTCTAGCACCATAGGGCCCTGCAGGGTGTGATGCACCATTACATTCTAATATGTTTCTGTATTTTGTCAATACGGAGGTAAAACTCGATGCCCTGTCTAACACGGGCGCTAGAATGAGGTGACTGTGCGAAGCCAGGGATCCTAACTTTAAAAAGTCGTGAAACTAAGATCTGAGAAAAATGGCACCCGACGCGTCGTGGACAGAAGGCAACCACAATCTGTTATTGGATAAATTATACTGACACCATGCAGAATATCAATGGTATCGATGGGTGTGAGCACTGCCCGGTTGAAGTGCAGACAACGGTCAATCAGCTCCGACACCAGCTTCGCGGAGGGGTCGATATCTCCAGACAGTCTAACGTCAGATTATGAAGCTGCTGCTGTTCAGATACTCTGAAAGGCGTTCAAACCATGAGTAGCTGCAGAAGGCACCCGTCCATGTGTTAAAGCCACATCCGCGTGCTATCCGACCATGGTCTCACCTCGCGAGGTCATCAAGCCACGTTGAGAGCTGTTTCAGTGGAACAAGGTGCAGAGTGAAAACATCAGATTCCCTTAGAGTCACACAAGTGCAAGCTCTCAAGGGGAGGGGTGCAGTGGTGCTGGAGGGGTTGGGTAGCCAGCAGAGCAGACTCATGGAGACTGCACCATAGGCTGGCACCTGGGTCATGAGTCGATGAAAATGTCTATGCTGAAGATTGTGAGGGATACTATTTCCCTATAGGCAACCAGAATGGGCTGATGCGAAGCTTTTACAGACATGCATAGTGTAGTTCGAGCGTCTTTCGTTATCCTGCCGTGGGCAAAAAGGTCGCTTGAGTCACACGCCTACGCGATGCGACATGGGTAAAGTAGAATTGTCCTCCAAGCAGGTTGAAAACATGGCGTCGCAGCAAGTTCAGTGTCGTTGCTGGGTCATCTCGCACGATTTGGTTCGTTCCGGGCGCTGCGAAGCGATTCCGCACCTGAGCACCACATTCACCGATGCCGGTGTCTTTGCAAGCAGGCCGATCCGAGCTACAAGCGAAACAGACTGTGAGTGACGCGCATCTGGTGTAGATCGCTGCACATGGCAGGTGCATGCCCCAGCATGGAGCGTTGCAGCACATCATGGAGCCCGGCACAGTGCCCGGCAACCCTTTCCGGCGCCACTCTTCTTCGCTCCCGTCCAGGGGCCTGGATGAGGCCGCGCCTGCAGACATCGCACAGGCCACAGTTGTGCACGAACAGGCTGCCTGCTCTCCCCCTGCACCTGGCTCAGTCCCTGGCAGCGTACCCTGCTCTCCTCTGGCTGCATGAGGAGCCCAGCAATGCGCTCAGCCTGCCCACCTGGGCCATCCACGTGTCATCTGTCGCCGAATGGGCCGTGGCCATGACCCTCATCAGGCGCATGGCCGATGTCACCAAGAACCCTGCCTGGACGGGCCTGAGCTGGGGGATGGTGCCCAGCCTTGGCAGCGCCATGTGTGCCGTCACCTGGTGAGGGGGCTGGTGTCCTTGCCCGTCGCCCTGGCAGTGCTGGGTCGGGGGTGCTGCCCTCTGCTGACCAGACCTCGCTCAACCCCACTCGCGACGCAGGCACCTGTTCTACAACGCGCCTGCCCTTGAGTGGCTCGTGGAGCTACAGGTGCGACCACGGGGAGGCTGCAGTTGCTGGGCAGTGCATGCGCTGAGTCGGAGTGGACCCCTGCCGTGATTGCCTTGCAGGCTCACCTGTGGGCTCTCAAATGTGTGCAGGCGCTCCTCACCCTTCTGGGGAATTTCACGCTCCTGTGGGCTGCGTACAGGCTGTACAAGGTGCAGAGTGTTCGGCCATAGCTGCCCGTTATCTGTTGTTGACCTCTTCTCTTTTCTCCCCAGTGATGGTAATTTGCCACCCGATGTTTGTGAGCAAGGGTCCCCTGTTGGTGCACAGCAGCATGTAGCTGATTGAAAATCTAGATGTTGAGTGTCTCGAGAAAAGGTACTTGAACGTACAAGGCTCTTATTAGAGAAGGCCAGGGACGCAGGTCTCCTCACCGCAAGGCCGTCTCCCAAGGCAGCGAGTTGCGCCCATTTCCAGAAGAATTGCCTGATCTTCTGCCGCATAAGCTCCATGCCCCGGATCTCGGAGCCTCGCAGAGCAGAAACAGTCGTCCTGTTGAATAAATAGACCATTTCTCATATACCTGATTGAACGAAAGTCGCCCCGACAGGATGGCGTCGGTGATGTGCTCACCGGTCGTGCTACGGGCACCAGCTCGACCCGCCTCTTCCTCATCTACCTTCGCACCTCGCGGTATGTGTGAACCTCATTCTTGTTTTTTTTCTGCTTGTTACCATCTTCATGTGCCTCCGTGGTCGGGATATGTCCAGCCTTCCATCTTGCTGACATTGCCTCACTCACCACAGGCCGGGTGCTCCATGCTGGCCGCCCCTCCACCCGCATGCACGCCGTGCTCACCGCCGAGGCCGCCGACCTCGACGTCACAAAGGTACCGACGCTTTGGGGCGCTGTGCACCGAATTTTCTGGCGGGGGTTGCGAGCTTGGTGGACTGTAGTCTATCCTCCTGCTGCACATGTTTTCCATGTTGCCAGGCGTTTGCCCTCCCCGTCTCCCACCTACCCACCACGGATCGCTCGTGCAGATGGCCCCCCTTGGGGACCGGGTCCTCATCCGCCCCAAGGAGAACGACCAGGTGGATGTGTGCTGGATGTGGTGCCTGGGACTGTGGCTGAGGAGGGGCGTCGGTGGATCTGCGCGGAGGTCGCCCAGGCGGAATGACCCATCTGACCCTCCCAAAACACACACACACACACGCAGAGGACGGCGGGGGGGGTACTCCTGCCTGAGTCCGCCCGCCAGGGTGGCATGGACGCCCTGGTGGGCACGGTGGTCGCGGTGGGGGAGGAGGCGGAGCTGGGCCTGGAGAGCGGCGACACAGTGCTGTTCAGCAAGTACGGATCTAGCGAGGTGGAGATCCCCGGCGGCTCGATCAGCTTCGTGCAGGCCAAGTCTGTGCTGGCCAAGCTGTCCTGAGGAACCCCCCTCCCATACCGTCAGCCAGGTATTGCAAAAGCCTTACAAGGGGAAGGAATGCAGAGAGAGGGCAAAAAAGGGTGGTGTCGTCTGCTCATACCCCTTGCGCCGCGCGACGGGATGCGTCGCACTGGCGGCGGGGCGGCCAGGGTCTCGAGGGGAGGGAAAGAATGCAAGAGGAGTATAAGAACAACGATGTGCAGGCAAGTCAGGGCCGAAGGCGTCAAGGGGGGCAGGGGAGGGAGGGGGGAAGGGGAGGGGGGGCAGACGTCGCCGTGGCGCAAAGTGCTTCCAGGGGCTTTGGGGTGCGGGGTAGGTTGATCCGGCGCGCGTCAACGAGTGACGCAGCGGCCGACAAGGCTGCAGGAGGGGGGCAGGCATCCAGCCAGGAGGTACGGGTGGCGAGCCGGTTGACATTTCCAGACGCGGCCGTATCATGGCCTCGCCCTCCGTCCAGGCTCATCCCCGACGATCACCACGTCTCACTGCCCTCGGGCCGGGTGCGCCGCCGCGCTCTGCGCGGCGGCCTCGCCGCCGCCCGTCGCGGAGGCCGTGGTGAGGGTGGCCTCGCCCTCATGGCTGGCTGCGGCCGTGGGTGCCGCGGAGGAGCGCACGAACTGCCCCTTCACGCGCGGACGGCTGTCGGCCAGCACCTTGCGCGCGGCGTAGCGGATGGTCTTGCGGAAGCTCAGGCCCTCGCGCTTCTCGCGGTAGCGGCGCAGCGCGGCGGCGCGCGCCTCCCGACGCTGGCGCTGCAGCACCGACCCCATGCTGAGCACGGAGGGCGTGCCGTCGGGCCGGTCAAAGGTGGCCACGCCGAGGCCGGGGCCGGGACCCAGGCGCGTCGCGTCGGAGGAGCCCGAGGCATAGGCGCCGGAGCCGCCCAGCAGCACGGTGCTGGCGCCGCTGCTGCCCGCCGTGGCGCCGCTGCCGGACCCCGGGCCGCCCGGGTGTGCAAGCTGCGGCGCGCTGGCTGCGGCGCCGGGCGCGGCGCCGCGCGCGGCCCAGGCGCCGCCGCGCGCCTGCCAGGCC
>NW_011934216.1:0-886 GCF_000733215.1 Auxenochlorella protothecoides
TCTGTAGACTCTCAGAATGGTGTGAGGCAGTGGCCTGTGGCCTTTGCAGGTGTACACGAGCACCCAAACTCCAGGCATCCATACACTCCTCTTGGGACACACAGGATGCCGCGGTCTCTGTGGCCGCTCGCGAGACGCTGAGGCCCCGAAAGGCAAAGCGTGAGCGGAAGAAGCTGCAGTGGAAGGCCGACTGGGCTGCGGCCAAGAAGCGTTTGATCGAGGAGGGTGTAGAGATACCCCAGAAACTCCGCGCGGTGCGCAAGAGAAGGCATCGTGGCCGGGGGGGTCGAGGCGGCAGGGGCGGCGCCATCGGCGAGATCGGTGGCGCTGCTGCTGCTGCAGATAGTGGCGCCGCCGCTGCTGCTGGTGGAGGGGCTGACGGTGCTGCCGGCGGAGGGGCTGCAACTGGCGGAGGCGCTGCTGGCGGGGGCGAGGGCGCCGGCGGAGACCCCGGCGGCGATGCTGACCAGGCCACCCCTGCTGCTGGCGGGGGGCTGGGCGGCGCTGCTGCTGCTGGCCTGGTTGCTGCTGGTGGTGGGGGCCTGGTCGCTGCTGCCGAAGGGGCCCTAGCCGCCACTGCTGCAGGCGGGGGAGCGGACGTCGCCAGAGGCGAAGCCACTTCTACCGGCGGAGGCGCTGGCGCTGGCGCTGGCGCCGCCACAGACCCGCTTCTGCGGCACAGAGATCGCCTCTTCCCGCTCAGTCCAGGTCGTGAGGGTTATTAGGTCAGCCATGTGACCGTGACCCTCACGACGCTGTGGGAGGTGCTCAACAGCATCAACATGGCATGCCGGGCCAAGTCGCTATGCGCACGGGCCTGACCCTGCCCGGTCGTAGTGATTGATAAGCGTATACATTGGACGGGTTGAGATATCTCGGGCGGGGG
>NW_011934217.1:0-321 GCF_000733215.1 Auxenochlorella protothecoides
CAGCAAGTGAAAGAACCCCACCCTATGACAGGTTGGATCCTTTACGTACCATCCTGGGATTGACACACGAAGGGAGCTTGTCTTACGGGGGAGCTTGTCTTACGGGGGAGCTTGTCTTACAGGGGAGAGATCAAGGTGCAGGTGTACTCAGAGCAAGGACATGTATGCTCTGGGTGAGAAGGCAGTTGCAAAAGAAGCCACAAACGCAGGTGGAAGGTGCGTGTCTTGATCAGATGCCCTTGGAAACTTCATGAGGAGCCTTCTAGATGTCAGTATTAGATCCGTCAAGCCGCGTGTCGTCGGTGAGGTGCAGGAAGAGTT
>NW_011934218.1:0-2059 GCF_000733215.1 Auxenochlorella protothecoides
TGCCAAGATACACATGTATGTTGGCATCGACCCTGGGCGGACCAAGATGTACACCGCGGTGGACGAACACGCCAACGTGACATCCTGTTCATCAAAGGAATTTCACGCCATGTCGGGGTCCCAGCGGCGGCAGAAGACCATTGCGAGTTGGCACGCAAAGGCCCCGGACTATGTCAAGAAGCTGCACCAGTGAGTGGTGATTGGTTGGTGGAGTGTATGCAGGGATATGCCCTGCAGGGGCAGGCACTGTGTCACGACACCTCGCATCGCCCCAACAGTATCACCAACCCTCGTGCTCAAAACCATCTTCCCGCAGGTGCCCGACCTACAAGACAGCGAGCACAGCGGTGCTCCTGTCGCGGGTCGTGAAGATCGTCCCAGACCTGCGGCGTGGCCTGGCCTGGCACCGGGACGGGAAGCCGTTCCGGAAGCTCTGGCACCAGGCCTACGTCGGCAGGGAGCGGGCCATCACCCGGCTGGCGGAGCAGTTCCGCGCGCCCCCCGGCATGACTACAGTCGTGGGCGTGGGCAACTGGTCGGCCCAGGACAGAGGGGGCATCATGCGGGGGACTCCGCCTGGGCCTTGGATCCGCTTCTTGCGGCGCCTGCGGCGGGTGTGCAGGGTGGTGGTGGTTGACGAGCACAGGTCATCAAAGCTGTGTTGCGCCTGTCACGCCACCCTGCACGCCCACCAGTACGTGCGGGTGCGCCGAGGCGAGGAGAAGCTGGTGGACGTGTGGGACACAAAGCGGTGCGGCAACAAGGCCTGCAAGGTCAACGTCGTCAACCGCGACGTCAACGGAGCAGCCAACATACTGATGTTGACCAAGTGCTTTTTTGCTGGTGCACTTCGTCCCACAGCATTTGGTGGACCCCCTGCTTCCCCTTCTCCCGCCCTCCCACCCCCTCTGGTTCGCCGATCGAGGCAACCAACTGCGCCAGTCAGATCCCGCTTGCGGGAAGCAGCTGTGCAACCGGCGCAAGCCCGGTAGCGACATATCTTCGCATGTGTTGCTCTGGAAAGTCTGAGAGTCACCGGGCCACGTGCCCAGACTCGGGACACGCCACCGGCTCGCTGTACGAGCCAGCCTGTTGGAGGTGGAAAATAAGAGGTGTGCACGCCAGGTGTGCCCAAAGCTCGCAATTTTTACTCCTAGTACTTCTATACGCCAACTTCTGGCTGGAGCTGAGGGGGTTCCAGCCCCGGCGCGTTACGCAGAGTATTCCTGCACACCCGCGACGCCCACTGTCGAACGAGATTTCGCTGTTCGCACCCGCATTCTCTTGAGTCATGGATCCAAAATCTCAGATTCGGTGGCGGAGCTGGCTAAGAGCATGTACATACACGGCTTTGCTCGTGGCTGCCTTGGCTCCGCTGCCTGCCCGTGCTCTGGACAAGTACCTAGTTGACACGGACCGGTTCCCTGGCTGGAAAGGAGAGCTCCCGAGCTCGCTCGGGTCTGTTGCGAATGAGTACGTGGGCTTCGGCGCCCTGGGCGAGGTAAGCGGTCCGGCATGGGCGTCGTGTCGGAGCTGGGCCTGAAGCCACAGCTTGGCTGCCTCCCTCGGAGGATCACAGGGCTCCATCCCCTCGTAGCCTCCCCTGCTCCGCGTCTCAAAGTCATCCCTGCATGCGCGACCCCTGCAGGAGCTCTGGCGTGGCAGGGTGGAGCAGGTCTCCTGGGAGCCCCGGGCCTTTGTGTTCCACAACTTCCTGTCGGACGCGGAGTGCGACCACCTGATGCACAAGGCCAACAGCACCCTGACCCCCTCCACCGTGGTGGACAGCAGGACGGGCGGCAGCATGGCCTCCACCGTGCGCACCAGCTCCGGCACCTGGTTCAGCAAGGGCGCCGACGACATCATCGACGCCATTGAGCAGAGGATCGCCCTGGTCACGATGATCCCGGCAGGTGGGCGAAGGACTGGGGGATGAGGGTGTGTTCCTGGCGCTCAGGCATGGTAGGGGGTGGACTGTGCCTCTGAGCGCCGGACGCTTTCCCACCTTGCCATTCCGCGCTGAGGCACGGTAGCTGACTACCCCCCCCCCCCCCACCAC
>NW_011934218.1:3271-23072 GCF_000733215.1 Auxenochlorella protothecoides
CACACACTTACACACTGGCATGCAGAGAATGGCGAGGGTCTCCAGGTGCTCAAGTACGTGAACGGGCAGGAGTACAAGGCGCACACCGACTACTTCCACGACAGCAAGAACTCGGACGCCGTGCACGGCGGCAACCGCCTAGCCACCATGCTCATGTACCTCACCACGCCGGAGGAGGGGGGCGAAACGGTGTTCCCATACGGCCTGCCCAAGCGCGAAGGCCCCGAGTGGTCTGCCTGCGCGCGGCAGGGCCTGGCGGTCAAGGCGCGACGCGGGGACGCCATCTTCTTCTACGGCATGAAGCCCGACGGCAGCCTGGACATGAAGTCCACCCACGCCTCCTGCCCCACCCTGGCCGGCGAGAAGTGGTCGGCCACCAAGTGGATGCACGTGAGCGAGTTCACGCTGGGCGCGGGGCCCGGCTGCGGCGACAAGGACCCCCACTGCGAGGAGTGGGCGGTGAACGGCGAGTGCGACGCCAACCCGGGCTTCATGCTCACCTCCTGCGCGCGGGCCTGCGGCAAGTGCAAGCCGCCCGCAGTGGCGCGGCGAGTCAGCCGCAAGCAGGGCGCTGCATAGGGAGGCGGGCTGTGCGTCCTTGCTCCTCCTCCTTTGGCGGCAGGGTGTGGGGATGGGGGGGTTTGCCGGCGGCCTACTGGCCCTCATCTCCCCATCCCCAGCAGCACCCTTCACCCTTGCCATGGCATCTCAGCCGCCTGAACGGGTCGCCACCGCCACCACCACACAGTCCGCCATCCAGGGCGTCGTTGACCCCCCCCGTGATCCCACACTTTGATGTCGCCGCCAGGCATGGGGCCATGGCTGCCCGCCGGCAGCGTGCACAATCTTCCCTGCATGCAGGTTCCAGTCCACGAAGCCTCCCTTTCTCCGGTTTTGGCATGCTGCGCACGCTCCACCCAGCACGCTCCGTCCAGCACGTTGGTGGCCCCTCCCCTTGAACCCCTCCGCATCGAGCCCATGCACCCGCTCCCGGTGCCCCAAACGAATCTCTCCCTCTCGTCGAGACTGTAACACATGACCCCTTCAGGCAGGGGGGTCAGCCCAGGGCACGCCCACCGCGGCGAGGACGGCCATGGGCCCCTCGCGCCGGACGTGCTCCAGCGCCTCCCGCGACTTGACGAAAAACGTTCCCGCAAAGCCCAGGGCGTTGCAGGCCACCGGTCCGGCGCGCTCCCGCCGCCGCACTGCCAGGTGGAGGTAGTCGGTGGTGAGCACGAGGTTGTGGTCCGGGGTCAGACCGTCCGTGCCCTCCCGCACCCCGCCGCCCGCCAGCAGGTCCAGGTACAGGCGGTGCAGGGCGGGAGGGTTGGTGCCCGGGCCCAGCCTGGCCGCCCAGGAGCGGAAGGGCAGGGTGGGCATGGGGCGGGCCTCGCCGGGGCCATCGCCCAGCGCACGCAGCACGGGGCCGGCCATGGGCGGGCCGGGTCCCGTGCCGGGGACCAAGGGCAGCGGCACGACCTGGAAGTGGCGGTGGGGCTGGCTGGCGCCGGCGTCGGGGCCCGAGTTGAAGAAGGCCAGGGCGCCGGGGGAGGGGGCAGCCTGGGTTTGGGGGGGGGGGCGCATGAGGGAAGAAGCCTGACATGAAACACGGGGGAAGGCATGCTGTCAGAAGGTAGGATGCCCAGGTGGCGTCTTGAGCGCAGGTCAGGGCGCGTGAAGGGGTATCTTGCGCTCCCGACTGCCGCCATGCTGAGAAACTCCTGTGCTGCCCAATCAGCGGCGCAGTGTCCTATGCGAGGCTGGGCTCTGGGACTTCATCCAGCACCGTCTTCTCCCTCTATTGCACCCATGTCCCCCCCAGAGGCAGCACGCCTGCAGGATTCCCCGGATACCTGCCCCAAAGATTTACTCAAGCTCCCACCTGTAGCACTTCCCAGGTGGCCGCCAGGTCAGCCTCCGCCAGCAGACCACTCTGCGGCGCAAACTCGCGTGTGACGACCAGCACGTGCCGAGGCACGACGTTGAACTTGTTCAGGAGCAGGGTGTGGGTGGGGGAGAGGTGGCGGACCCACAGCGCCTCCTCATACGGCAGGAAGGGGTTGTGGGGAGGGGGGCGCCCCACGCTGAGTGTCGCACTGCGAGCGAGCGAGCGGCCAGGGAGGGGTGTGTGCCATAACGCACAAAGATCCAACATCCTGAGACGGATTCCAGGCCATGTGCATTCGGCAGAGGCGTACAACCAATGGGTTGGGAATGAGGTGGGCCCTGGTGTGGCCCTTCTCCCCAACCTGGCCCCTTGCACGGTGACATCACCCCTCCCTCTGCCGATGCACACACCTGCTGCTGCGGGCTTTATGTTGTAGATTGGCGGCCACCTGGACGATGAACTCCACACCAGTGTCCCCATCCCGCACCCGCTGCACCTCGGTCGGCGTGGTGCTCGCCGCCCCGCTCCCCTGCGCCTGATCGTAGCGCTCGCCGATCTCCGTCCAGAGGCTGTTCGCCACGCCCCCCCTGGATGCCATGCCGCACCGACCGGGCGCTGCCTGCGAGCTTGCAACGTGTTGTCAGCGTATCAGCCTGTGTGCTTGCCGGGAGCGCATGCCCTGCGATGTCCTGGGACCCACCTCGAGCCTCCTGCCCTGCCTGAACGCCAGGGGCGACGGGATCCGGGGGTGCAGCGCTCGCATGCGTTCCCTGCCTCTCACGGTGCCCGGGTTACAGTGGCAGCGGGGAAAAATAGAGGTCTGCCAACCCTACGAGAAGTCGTTCAATGCAGTTCTGGGGAAGAAGGAAAGGGGCAGTCATGGGTGCGCAGTGTGCCTTGTGGGGAGGGGGGCGTGTAGCGACGCGTAGGGCGCGCCCTCCAGCCCCAAAGTGGGTCCACACACTGCATCTCCAGGCACCAGTCGGGTGGAGGTCAGCGGCCAGGGCGCGCAGGGTGTGTGCGTGTGGGATGGGACTCCCGTTCCTGTGCGGCCAGCTGGCAGGGCCGGCGCTCGGGCCGGGTCCCCACACTCTCGGTCTCAGTCCATCTTGGGCGGCATCCCATCCATGCCCATGCCGGGGGACAAGCCCATGATGGCCGCGTGCTCCCGCTGCACGTCCTCCGGCAGGCTGCGCAGGATCCAGACCATGCGCAGCACGCCCTCCATGTGCCGCTTGATCTCGTTGCACACCTGGTTGACGTCGGAAGGGGGGGCGGAAAATCTCCTTGGTCTGGGCGGGGGTGCTGTGGTTGTCCAGGAGAAAGGGCCGCACCACCATGCGGGGTGGAGCAAGCACCCGAGAAGGGAATGGGGGCTGGAAGATATTGCAGTCAACCCTCCTTCCCGCCATGGTAGGGCTCCACCTGGCCCAATCCACAGCGTCAAACCCACAACCCCCCCCCCCCAAAAAAGGAAAGAAAGCCCTGACACACAAGCACCGGCCACGCACCCGCTGCAGCGCCAGGCGGCTGCTGTGGTTGAGTTCCGGCAGCAGGTCCGACCCCTCCAGCTGGTTGATCAGGTTGGTGACTCCCGTCATCGCGATCAGCCCCGGGTCGGAGGTCTTGGTGAGCACCGACTTGATGTTCATGACGCCGTTCTCCAGCATGCCCACGCGCTCGCGCAGGTTGGTCAGCTCCTGCTGCAGCAGCAGGTTCTCCTGGAGCAGCAGGTCCAGGTCCGCCACGTCCGACAGCATGGCGATGCCGGAGCCGGGGGGGCCGCCCCCCGGCGCCCCCGGCCCGGGGCCCATGCCGCCATGCGGCGGCGGGCCGCCGGGGCCGCCGCCGGGCACATGGCCCAGCATGCCCTCCATCCCCGTCCGCGCGCGCTTGTCGTAGTGGTGTGCCCCCGCCGGCAGGTAGTCCAGCTGGTGTGCCGGGAGCGCGCCGCCACCGTTGGCATAGCCGCCGCCGTAGTCCAGCGGCGGCGACATGCGGTGGTGGCCGTGGTGCGCGCCGCTGCCGCTCATGCCCATGCCCAGCGGCGGCGGGGGCGGCGCGGCGGCCAGCTGGGAGCCCATGCCGCCGCCGTGGTGCAGCGGGGCGCCCAGGCGCGGCCCGCCCAGGCCCGGCTGGCCGCCGCCGTGGTGGCCCAGGTGCACGCCGCCGTAACCGCCCTGCTGCGATTGGTGCACCAGGGAGGCCAGGTCCTGGGGGCCCCCATGCCGGGGCCCAGCATTGCCGGCCCCTCCCCCGCCAGGCCGTTGCCGTGGTCGGACTTGCTGCGCCCCGCCTTGCTGCGCGGGCCCATCGCCCGGGAGACGATGGTGAGCAGCATGGTGGTGGGGTCCACCATCTCAAACACGACGGTGTCGCCCTCCTGGATCTGCGGGGCAGGGGGGGTGGTCGATCTCGTCGAGAGGGAGTGTGTGTGGGGGGGGTTGCAGGAGCGAGGGCGGTGCGGGGCGGAGTGGGTGGTAAGGGGAGGGGCGTGCTGTGGGGGACAAGGGGGAGGTGTGGGATGCCACCCCATACAAGCCGTCCAGGTCAGATCCACAGACGCCAACCCCGATCCACCGGCGCCTCACGTTCACTTCCTCGCCATACCGCCTCCAGCCCTGCAGCATGTACTCGTACTTCTCCTTGTTCTTCCTCTGGATCAGGGTCATGTCCCACGACCCGCCCTGGCCGTCCACCATCCTGAACTGCTTCTCGATCAGATCCGTCATGAACTTGGTGACAAACTCGTTTGGCACCACAAACTTGTACTTGGGGGCGGAGGAGCTGGCAGGCAGGCACTGCAGGGAGGGGGGCAGGGTGTGTGGGGGGGTCCTGACCTGGGGAGGTGAGCTACAACCCAACGGATGCGCGTGGTACGAGGGGCAGGGACGCATCGCCGGGTTCCCCGGGCCCCGGTCCCGCCGGGACCTACCTTGGTGCACTGCCTGCCAACAGCCGTGCTGGGTTCGTGCCTGGCCTGTTCGGCCAGTGTGGCAGCGGAATGGGATGCATCCTCCTCCCAGGCGTCCGCTCCGCGGGCCTGAGGCGCACCTACGCTGCGCGGCATGTCCTCCGGGGAGCCATCACCGTCCATTCCGGGCATGCGGTTGGTTTGCAAGGATCAATGCACACTTGCGTGGGAGTCCGGATGTCCGTGAGCCCTCGGCGGACGGGCCCGAGCACGGGGCCACTCCAGAAATGAAGGTATCCCTTGGAGGGGGAGTGCAACAGTGTTTGAAGGTCGCAGATCCCTCAGACACTCCGGAATCAGTGGCCAGGGGGGGCGGAGTGGGCGACCGGGCAGCGGCAGGGCTTTGATGCGGATGCCTGCTCCGCTGTCACCCCCTCCGTCCACAATCCGGAGTCAAATCTGGCTCCGCCCCCAATACCGCACTCCCCCGATGTGATGGACTCCCGTCAGGCAAATGCGTCCGGTCAGGAACGGAGATACCTGATCCCTTCGAGGTTTGGGTCGCATCCTGCCCCTAAAAATAAATTACAAGCCGTATGTCAATCTGCATGCATTGGCGGGCTGCACCCGGGAGGGTGCGGCCCGAGATCACCCCCTGGCACTGAGGGGACACCGTATATCCGGGAGAGGCGGCGATGTCCGCCACCCACACCCTCTCTCGTGCCATCGAGGATGCAGTATTGCATCTGAGCAGCTCGAAGGCAGCTGGTCGCAAGGTGAGGGTTTCAGTAGGTTCATCTTTCCATGCCTCCCACCCCCTCTCGCTGACTCTCCATCAGATCCCACCCGTACTGCCAACCGTCCGTCCAGGAGGGCCTGAAACAAGTAAACCGCCTCTTGGACAGCCAGGACTGTATCCACCTGCTGGATCACAGGACTGCGTGTGTGGGCATGGCCATCAAGATACCGAGTAGGATGTGCATGCAGCGAGCAGAAAGCCCATGCGAGAAGGGTTGGTGGGGAGGAGCAGTGATTCGTGCTTGCGAAGGGCCTCTCCCCTCCTGCGGCCGTCAGAACACACCGTCTTTTCCCTGCGGCGTTGCTGTGCAGCGGATACGTGGCCAGGGCTGGCTTTGGCTCTCTCGAGTGCTGTCAGGGATGACATGCAGGCCACGCAGAGGCGGAGGGCACGGCCGGACATCCAGTGGTCGAAGACCCTTCGCCGCGTGCTCCAGGGCGCCGAGGATGAGGGCAGGCCAGGTGCGAACAGGCTATCAAGGGCTTACAGAACTGCCCGTGCCTCGGCGTACTGCGGCCAAGGAGTGCCCCGGCATGGTGCAGGCGGGTCATGCATGCAAGGCCGTTGGTAGACCCTGGGAGAGTAGACACTTGCCAATCATGATACCTTCATTGAGTGCACATTGCAGTTGACTCGGGCCACTCCACTGCCGTCAGTGCGTCGCCCTCCTGTGCACACACAGGCCGCTGCCCGCAGCCGCTGCTGCGCTGCGCTGGCAAGCTCATGCTGCACGTCCTGGACACGCTGGGCAATCTGGGGGAGGACGAGGGGGAGCCAGGCTATGCGGCAGAGGCCTGGACCATGCTGAGGCTCTTGGCACAGCACCCGGCGTACTGCCAAGCTGCTGCAGCCGGGACTGTGCTCGGTGGGTGATGCTTTTGTGAAAGGGAATGCCGGGCGGTCGGGGCTGCCATGCGGTCCTGCACCAGTCGTGCTGCGAGCGGAGGGTCCCCGAGACTGAGAGGGGAAAGGTCCTGCGCTGCCCCTTTGCTACCTGACAGCAGATGCCAGCAGCCCCTCATCCCATCCACAGGCTTGTTCCAGCTGTGTGGGACGTGGCTGGGGAGGGAGGGCGCCTTGACCTCCGGCGAGCCCGCCATCCGCATGCTGGGCACGCTGCGGTGCCTGGCCGTCGCTGCGCCGGCGGCGGTCGGGCCGCTGCCCCAATCCCACCTCTACCAAGCCGTCGTCGCGAATGCAGACCGCCTTGCCGACCTCAGGTGCGCGCCCGGTGGGGTCACCACTCCTGCCTGATCCCACCATGGCAGCTGCCAGCTCGGGGCCCCAGCTTGGCGCGCCTCTCCCCGTGTCCAGCCAACGCGCAGCTTCCTCATCTTCCCCCCCCCAAAAAATAACAGAGATGACCCGCGGCTGGCGCGGGCATTGCTGGCCGCCCTCAACCCCCTGCTGCTGGCCCAGGGCCGGGGGCTGGCGCGCGAGGCGCTGACGCCCCTGCTGGCGGCGCTGCTGCCCCTGGCGGGGCGCACACTGCGCGGGCCCCAGCGCGAGGCACGTGTGCGGGAGGAAGCCGTGCTGCAGCTGCGGGTGCAGCTGGCGATGCGGCCCCCACTCGCCGACCTGGCCACCATGACGCGCTGGGTGCTGCGGGAGCTGGAGGCGCCCCACTTCTGCTTCTGGTGTGTGGAGCTCGTGCAGGAGGAGGTCGGTGAGTGGTCCTTGGACAACGCATGGGACTTTGACCCCGGAGGAACCTGAGGTCTCCCTGTGCGCCCCTCTCGCCCCTGCAGGGGCGACGCTGCGGCCAGGCAGCTCCAGCTGGGCCCGACGGGGCCCGTGACGGCTGCCTTCCCGCCCCAGATGGCGGGCTTCCTGCTCCTGGCGGGCGAGCTGCTGGCTCGGGGCACTGCCGCGGCCGGCGCCATCCCCAGCGAGGCCCCGAACCCGCTGCAGCAGAGCTTGGCCCCCTTCCTTGCCGATCTGCCCTCCGCCCTGCACTCCCGGCCCCTTGTCTGGTGCCCGCTCCTGTGCAGCGTGCTGCTCAGCTCAGCGGACGTGCCAGGAAACCTCCTCCGCAACTGGCTGAAGGCAGGCGTGGGGCTGCTAGAGGTGTGTGCGCCGGCCTCCATGCCCTCGAGAGGTGGGCCGCCGGGTTGCCAGCGCTCCTGGGGGGGGCAGGGGGGCCTGGCATGGCGGTGGCTCCTTTAAGGGAAGGGAGTGGGAACCCATGTTTGGATGCCGGTGATCTTCTGCACACCCGGTCTGGTCACGGGCTACAGCATGGGGCTCATGAACATTCTCCGCCTTCCCCCTTGTCCCCTTTTCCCCTCCAATCACAGCCGGCGACGCGCTCTGGGCCCTGCGACTGGCGCACGCCTTGCTGGCCGTCATGCCCTCCTCTGACGGCTGCGAAGGCCTGTGGGAGGTGTGGGGGCTCGGGATTTCGGTGGACAAGGGGACACCTTGTCAAGCGCAGGCCGATCTGCCATGCAAAGAGGGGGTTTGGCTCAGCCCTCTTGCACCTTCTTCCTGTCAGACTTGCTGCGCATGAGCGCCAGTGGCAGAAGCAGGCAAGGCCATCCTGCTCCTTGCACATGCCAGCGCCGATTCTGCGGTGGGCTGTCCATGCATGCAATCGTCCATCCACCTTTCCCTTTCCCCCTCCTGTTCCCATCTTTGCCCAGCGCCTGGCAGCTTGCCTGGAGCGCCAGCTGTTGTCCGATTCCGATCCCGCCGCCGGCGGATCCGCCGCGCTGGCCGCTCTGCGCGACCTCTGCCTGGACGTGCTGTGCTTGCTGAGTCAGCGCGCCGCATCGGCGCAGCCGGCGCTGCGCGCCTTCCTGGCGTCCGGGTCGAGGCGTCTCGTGCGGCCCTCTCTTGCCGATGTCCGAGCCCTGAGGCACGCTCTGCGCGCTGAGTGGGGCGGCCCGCATGCCCTGCGACTCGCCGACCTCGGCCGGGCCTGGCTCGAGGTCGTGGAGGCGGCCCAGGTGGGGCCCCTGGCCGATGCCATCCTGGGCGGGGACCATGCGCCCACCCATTCCACGCAGGTCTGGCCCGCAGAGGAGGAGGAGGGCTGCCAAGAGGATCCATCCATCCCGCCCGGGGCCTGGGCATGGCTGCCACGGGGCCCCGACCCCACTACAGCCGGCCAGCTCGCGGTGCTGGCTCGCGGTGGGTCTCGGGCAGGGGGTTGGAGTGGGATAGAAACCGTCCTAAGGCCTGCACAGAGCACGTGCGCCCTGTCCTTGCTCACTGCCCATTCATCCCTGTGTTTCTCTTGACGCCTGACATCCTGGGCTCTGCCCCAGACCCTTGGTCCAGAGTGGCTTGATGCCTGGTGCTTTGTACCACGTCTGACATGCATGGAAGGGTGTCAGCCTTCCCCCCATGCCACTCCCCGTCCTGTTTCCCCCGCGGCAGGTGACGCATGGTTCAGGGACTACCTGGCATGCAGCCAGTGTGGCGAGACGGAGGTCGACCCCGCCCCGGCGGCTGGGCCAACACCCGTCTGGCAAGCGCCCCAAAGGCAGCATGACATGGTGGCTGAGGCCCTGGCGCGCAGGCTCAACAAGTGCATCGCGGACGAGGCACGAGGGAGTGTAGGCGAGCTCGACGAGGCAGGAACAAACGAGGGCGAGGCGGGGCCGCATTTGCACCTGCCCATGGCAGGCACCCCCGCCCCGGCCCCTCTCCCGCGGCCCATCTCCCTGGAGGAAGTGGGCGTGCTGCGCGCAGCGCTGCGGGTCTCGGCCCGGCAGGTGTGTGCCTCCCCCGGGTCCCCGGCCTGGGCCTCCGACGGTGTCTTCTGGAGGGCGGCGGGCCGCGCCACGCTGCACCTGCTTGGGCGCCTGGAGACCAGGGACGCGTGGGTGCCGGGGGGGGCGGCGCTGGCGCGGGCGCTACACGCCGCGTTTGAGGCGCTGGACGGGCAGATGTGCCGGGTCAGCGGCCCCGCCTGCGTCCTCCTGGACGACACCCTGCCGCAGCGCTTTGTTGGGTGGGCTGGTGTGGGAAGGAAGGGTGGCAGGAGGAGGGTCATGGGGAGGGGGACTCCAAGGGATATGCTGCCTGTCACCAAGTCTGAGCTCGCTGCAAGCCGCGCAAACCCTGCGCAGGGCGATGGAGGGCCTGCAGGCGTCGTACGAGGCGGCATCGATCGCCGCGAGCGCCGGCCCCTTTGAGTCAGCCCAGGCGCAGGCCGCCCGCTCCTCGTCGCCGCCATTGCTCAGCCCAGGCTTTGATGACGACCTGGACCTTGGGCCAGCCTCCAAGAGGCAGAGGTGATGGAGGGTGGCTTGGAAGCATGGGGCGGAGGCGGAGCACTTTACTATGTCGTACCTGAGCATCCTGCTTTCTAGAACGTCCACCATTCCCACCCAATCAAAGTACGCAGGCTGACCCCGCCAACGGGCACCTCGGGCGGCACCCCACCCCAAGACTCGGGGGGCATGACTCGTAGGGACTGCATCACCCTCCTGGCGGCCCTGCTGCCGTTGGACGCAGAGCGAGGCGCGCTGCTGGCGGCCGCCTGGGTGCAGGCGGAGGTGGAGGATTCCACCGCGCGCCGCCCGGCCCTCCCTCTGGCAGACCGGCTGGATTTGGTGAGGATCCAGTGCGAGGCTGCTGCCCTGGGCCTGGCCAGGCCCTGGACCCCAGCCGAGGGGCTTGCTGGGGCCATGGAGGGCGCGCTGGAGGCGCTGGACGGACCTCTAGGAATGCTGACCTGGCGGGCCGCGCCGGCGCCCTGCTTGATCGCCTGGGCCCGCTGCTGCATCCCGCTCGCACGAGTGATTCCAATCGCCAAGCACAAGGGCGACGGCCAGCTTCTGCGGGGTCTGTGTGCGCAGTTTGTCCGCTGCATCGATATGCTTCCGGGTCGCTTTGACGCCAGGCTGGCCGTGCTCGGCCCCGTCTGTGTCGAGCTGGCCAAGGTGGGCTGGTGGCGGTGTTGGGGGCATTGGTCTGGGGAGGGAAGCATTCGGGCCAGGAGCATGTGCATCGCTGGAAAGCCTGTCGGTGGCTTTGTAGATTCGGGTCTAGCGACCACCCATACCTGTTTGCTGGCTGGTGTGAATGATTGTGGTGTCCTCCCTGACAGGCTGCCAAAGCACTATTAGCGGCTGGCGCTGCCTCTGTGGGAGGGAATCCGGGGACTTTCTGGCAGAGATGCCAGGACCTGGCACTCAGACTGCTGGGGCTCTCCGACTTCTTGGCTGGCGTGGCCGGGTCCGACCTTTTCAGGGCAATGGCCGGCAGCATCACAGGACCCGCCCAGGTGATCCGGGGCCACTTGTGGAGGGACCCGTGTGATTGCAGCTCCTGGGATCATGCAGCCCTGGCGACCAGTCTGTGCTCTGCTGTGTCACCATCATTCTTGAAAGCCTCGGTACACTGTGTCGTGAGGAAGCATGTCCTCTCTGCACTTGCGGATTCCCCAGAGCCCTTGGGCACTCACCCTGGTTGACACAGCCCCCCCGCCCATCTACAAACCTCCCCAGGACACTCTCTGGACTCAGTGGTCTGTGGCCCTGCGCCAGTCTGGGCCCCGCCTGGACGAGTCTGGATGCATTCCTCGATGTGCAGAGGAGCTCATGCTCCTAGCTTTAGGTGAGGCGTCGGGTTGTGGCTGCGGCGGGAATTGTGCGAGTGCCGCCCGAAACTGTGGGGCCCCCTTGCCGACCCGACCTCATGGCCCCATGCATGCAGGCGTGGCCGCGACCTGCCTGCCCGGGGCGTCGCCGAACGCAGTCAGCTGCATGATCCTCCAGGTGGCCGACGCGGGGAAGGACCCGGCGCTGGTCGCGACCCTGGCCGCAATGCTCGACGGCGTGGGGTCCGGGCTAGGTTACTCCGGCCGGCACGGCCTGCTGCGGCGCCTGCTGGACCGGTTGGTGCAGGCGGTGCACGGAGCGGGCCTGGCGCCAGAGCGCCTGCTCTGGGTCATGCAGGGGCTGGGCGTGGACGCCCGCGACAGCCTCGCACTGGACAGCGTGGCCGTCGGGGCGTGGGCGCAGTTCCCGGATGTGCTGCGGGAGGAGGTGGGGGGGCGGGTGGTCGCGGCGCGGGGTGTCCTGCAAGGTCTGGGAGACATGGGAGGGTGAGTGCAGGGACACCGCCTCGACGCTGGTGTGCATGCGGTGGCATACGGTGCACTACACCAACCCCGTGCCCCTTGTCCCGTGGGTCCCTACAGATGCTGGGCAGGGCGAGAGCGCTGGCGCCACAGTGCATCGCGTGGGAGGCGATGCAGGCTGGGAGATGCTCCGTGGCGAGCCTGCAGTCCAAACTGCAAGGTGTGCGACTGTGGTGGAATTCAAAACTCATCTCGGATCGTTTTGGATGGCCATGGCTCCTCAGCAATCATGATACCTCCCCTCAACCACCGCTGCTCGGCAGAGATCTTTGACGTCCAGGGCGTGCTGTCAGAGAGGCTGGAGGAGGTGGTGGGGGCGATGCTCACGTTCACCGACAGTGGGCCAGACAGCAAGCCGCGAGGGGATGCTCCTTCCTCGCCGATCGTCAAAGTATTGCTCGCGCTCCTGTCTCCCCTGCAGCTCCAGTCGGTGGGGCCAGGGCGGGAGGGTAGAGAGATGGCTGCAAGTATCTGTGTGCAGGGCTCACCGTGCTGGCTGACACCTGTGTTGGCAAGCATGCATGTTGTCCAGGCACGGGCCTGTGGCTGAGTTGTCCCCGGGCCATTCTGGCCCAAGTACCTCTTCTCCCCTTTGTTGCGATGAGTCCGGTGCTCAAACACAGGTCTCCTCATCCACACAGCTAACGACCATCCCGGTGGCCCTGCGACTGCTGAGCGGCATCCAGGAGGCGCTCTCGTGGGGAGGGCCGCCGAGCCATCGAGCCCTCCCGCTCTCTGCCCTTGCCAGCCTGGCTGATGTCCTGGCACTGGCCGAGGAGCCACTGTCTCCTGGCGACCCGGGCACCCGTGGCCTAGCTTGCGCACCCATCGCCCGGGCTGTGGCAGTGCTGGCGCTGCGACAGCTCTCCAGGCGGTGAGAAGGGATGTGCAGCGGTGTTTGTGTGCCTGTCGAAGCACCCTCTGTCGAACAACCCAACCACACAAACCCAGCTGTGCTCGCAGGGGGAGGGTTCCCTCTGCTGCGGGGATCATACCCAGGGCCCTGACTTGCAGCAAGGTTGCAGAACCTCACACTCATTGTTCACAGCGCTGCCAATCCCTCACTCCCTCACAAACTTCCTGGCCTCCCTTCTTCCCCCTCCAAAGGGCCCTGCAGCGGCAGTGCAGCCAGATCATGGCACGAGTGCTGGGGGGCGTGGGCCCTGGCCAAGCCCCTGGCCTGGCCATCACGCTCTTCCCTCGGGTGGATGCCTTTGCCAGCGTGGCGGACACCGCGCCGGAGCTGGTGGCACTCCGAGACCGCCTCGTCCTCATCCTGAACCTCGCGGTGAGCCTCCGGCTGGCTCTGCCCTGGGGCAAAGCATGTCGATGTAGGACGATGCGCCGCTTTCCAGGTCCTCTCTCCCCCTGCCTCTGTACTCCCTGAGCCAAGTGAACCTGCCCTGCCCTTCAACCCCTCCCTCCCAACCCCACCTTCTTCTCATCCCAGCCCAGCCCCTCTAGTCCTTCTAACCCATCCTCACCTGCCCCACCACAGAATGACATGCTGCTGGTGCAGGGGATCAGCTCGAGGCCGTACCTGCTGGAAAGGGAGGCGCCGCCAACCAGCCACCTGGCAAATCTGCGGGCGCTCCTATCCGCGCTCCCGGAGCTGAATGCCACCCAGCGCGCCCGGTGGCTCAAGCGCGCGGCCAAGGCCATTGGCAGCTCGCCCGTGCTTGAGGCGGGGCCCGGCGTCCAGGGAGCCGTCATGCAGCTGGCCCGCAGGGCGCACGACCTCGAGGACGAGTACCTGGTGGTGAGGGCATGGTGTTGTGTGTGGCGATGTTGTATGGACAGGTCGCCACGGGTGCAGGGCCAGGAACCGCAGGGGTTGACGAGGTGCACCAGAGCCGTGCTGTGGCGTCGGCGGACTTTCAGGGCAGCAAGTGTCGTGAAGAGTCTGACCTTTCCAGAGCTTGCCGCTTTGCATTCGATCTCTCGTTGGGAGTTTGGCACGCAGACCTTTCTACTCTGCCATGCAGCGCCACAATGTCGGATCATCTCGCACCCTCTCCTCCCCGCACAGGGCCTCGCAGGCAGCCTGCTGGCGCGCCTCGGCCCCAGCACGGAAGAGGACCCGGGCGCAGAGGCCAGCCAGCCGACCTCCGGGACCACCTCGTCCTCCCTGGCAGGCACCCACCTGGGATCGGCGCCCTCCCAGGCGACGCCCAGCAGTGGCACGGGCCCGCCGCCCCGTGGGCTACCGGCCCGGCCATCCGCCCGGGCCCCTCATAAGGCCGAGGCGGTACCGGGCCCGGCCTCCGCACCCAGCCTCCTGGCGCCCCCCTGGCCCCAGCTCTTTGAGGCCCTGGCGGCTGCCACCCTGGACGCCGATGTCGGCGTGGTCGCCGCCACGCTGCGCGCGCTGCCGGGCATCATGGCACAGGCGCCGGTCCTGGCGGCGCTGGCGGAGGCCGACGCCGAGACTCGGCGCTTCCTGGGTGCCTGGTCGGATGCCGGCAGGTGCGGGGGGGAGGGGGACACAAAGGGCATGAACTCCCCATCTGCATCCCCGTGTTGTCAGTCATCTCCCTTCCTCATGTACGACCCTGAACAGCCAGCAACGAGCTGGCGAGGACCCAAGGGAGGCGTTCAGAAACCAACCCGGCCTGACGTCGCCCGAGCTCTGGACGGCGGGTGCTGGCAGGGAGGGGTGGCAGGCCTGGGTGTGTCGGCTTGCCAGCACCGCACTGTCCATGGTAGGCCGCGGCATATCGCTCCAATGGATTACCTATCGGGGCGAGATCCAGGCGTGCTCGCGGTTTGCTCTCGAGGCCCCAGGCGCACTTGGTGAGGATGGAATTTACCCCTGATCCCCCACCCAACTCCAGGTTGCCGCACCCGAGCTGGCCGCCCTGGCCGAGGTCGCGAGTCTGCAGCCTGGCATCGCGGCCATGCTGCTGCCCTGCGCCATGGGACAGCTGGCGGTGGGGGCAGATTCATCCTCCCTGGCTGTTGAGTTGGGCGCTGTGCTGTCCGCGCGCTTCTCGGCAGAGGTTGGTAGTAGGTGTTGTGTGGACGATCCATGTCAAACGCCCGTGACTCTTCTCAGAGTTGCCTGGCAGGGGTGCTTGCTGCCAAGTTCCCTGCCTGCAGCCATCCCGATGCCAGCTGGGTCCCCTAATCTACTTCCCACTTGGCCAGAACCCCCTTCCCACCTGCCCCTGCCCTCCTCAGCAGGACAGGCTCCATGGGCCAGCGGAGCACACTGTCCTGGGCCTGATCAACCACCTGCGCTGCCTGCACATAGCTGCTGCACAGCTTCCGAACCGCGGCACCCACCTGAGCACCTTGGGCTGGGCCAAGGTGAGCGCTGCACGAGTCCTGAGATTGGTGCACTATGTTTTCGTGGAGTATTTTGCTGCATCCTTGTACCTGAAGGGATGTGAGGAACTGCCAGCATCTTGCTTGCCCGCCCTGCCCTGACCTTGCCATGTATCATGAATCAGGTGGAGGAATTTCTGGTCCGCCCTTCTGCCACCTTTCACCATAGGTGTATTGGATTGACATCAATCCTTTGGTCGTGGCTCGGCTGGCGCTGGAGGCCGGCGAGCTGGCCTTTGCCGTCCTCTTTGGAGAGCTGGCCCTGGTGGATGCCAGGGGCGACAGGGATCAGACTGGCGCCTGCGAGAACCTGCTCGCCTCTGCTCTGGGATGCCTGGGGGAGCCGGACGGCCTGTATGCCGTCACGTACTCCCCCTCCCTGGAGGCGCAGGTGGGGCTGAACGGTCGTGCTACATTCCTATGCAATGATGAGTGCTAGTGTGAGGTCGTGTGCTGTGTTATGTCGTGTGCCCACGCTTGCAATAAGGAGCGACCACCCTCGCCTTTCCACATCCACCCCTTGATACCAGCCTGTCCACA
Source organism: Auxenochlorella protothecoides (assembly GCF_000733215.1). NCBI lineage: Eukaryota > Viridiplantae > Chlorophyta > Trebouxiophyceae > Chlorellales > Chlorellaceae > Auxenochlorella > Auxenochlorella protothecoides. Next base: position 18,834 of record NW_011934218.1, read on the forward strand.
CTCCATGCCCTCACCGAGCGCAGATCCGCAGGTCAGAGCACGAGGGCGACTGGCCCTGGGCACTGCTGGGCCACGACCTCATCCTGCGCATGGCATCATGCCCTCCCACGCGCGCCGACCACGCCGCCAGCGAGGCTCAGCACCTGGCTGGCCTCCGACGCAGCCTGGACTCCCTTGGTGCGACCTGGTCCGCCGCCCACCTGCCCCCCCCGTCCGGCCGCACCGCCGTCGTCCGGGCGCTGGGCCTGGCCTCCTGGGATGCACCCGGCGAGGCGCTCGGCGAGGCGCCCGGCGAGGCCGGAGAAGAAGTGCGCGAGGCGCTGACGTCCCTGGGCGCTGACTGCCCGGAGCGGGCCCAGGTCGCGGCCTGGCGCGGCATGCGGCGCCTGCTGGGGTCCGGGCGGGGCGAGGACGCCGGGATCGCGGGGCGCGGCGTCCTGCTGGCGCAGCTGCAGGGTCTGCAGGGCGTGCTGGAGGTGTGCGAGGCGCTGGAGCCCGGGTCCGGGCCGGCGAAGGTGGAGGCCGAAGCGCTGGACATGGTTTGGGCGCGGCGCGAGGCCGCCCTGCTGGCCTCTTGCCCCGAGCCTGCGGCGCTGGAGGCGCTGCAGGCGGTGCATGTGCGCTTGGGCGCCGCGGCGCGCTGTGCCGGCCTGGAGGCGGGGGCGCTGCGACGCAGCGCGCGCGCGGCGCGCAAGGCCGGGCGCCACGCCTCCGCGACCTCGGCGCTGTACGCGCTGCGCATGCTGCGCGAGCTTGGCGCCGGGGCGGCGGCGGGCGCGATCGCCGACCCCGTCCCCGCGCTGACCTGGCGCGTGGAGGAGGCAAAGGTGCTGTGGGCACGGGGCCAGACAGACGTCGCGCTGCGCCTGGCCGGCGAGCTGCTGGCGAGGGAGGAGAGGGGGACTGCAGACGGCGCCGGGAATATGTCACCGGCGCGCCGGCGCGACACCGCGGCCCTGCGCCTGCTGGCCGCCAAGTGGCAGGCGCGCGCGCGACACTCGGGCTCCTCGGCCGACACGTTGCGTGCGCTGCAGTCCGCGGCGGAAGCACTGAGCGCGCTGGACGACGGCGCCGCCGCCACGCTGCGCACGCTGTGCCGTGCGCACTACCGCCTCGCGCACTACGCCGACGGCCTCCACCGCGCCGTGCGCGCGCGGCGCGCCGGAGACGAGTGGCGTGCCGCCCGTGCGGTGGTGGCCGCGAAGAAGGCGCAGGCGGGGGACCTGCGCGCTCGGCTCGCGCGGCGCGGTGCGGGGCGCAGTGCGCGGTCTGAGCCTGGGGACAAGGAGGCCCGCTCCCTGGAGCTGCAGCTGGCGGCGCTGGACAAGGCCGTGCGCATGGACGAGGAGGAGCATGCGGTGGGGGCATATGAGGGACTACTTCTGGGATGCGGGGGAGAACGGGGGATTTGATGGAGCAATGGCCTGGGCCTGGGCGTGGCTGAATGCAATGAAGGAGGTCGCCGGCAAGCAGGTGAACCTGGTGGCAGAACGACTGCGCTGTTCGCCCCCAACCCTCATCTCCAGCACGTGCCAATCAATCGAAATGCACGCCCTCTTCTTGCAGGCCGTGGAGGAGAGGGAGGAGCAGATGCTGCGCGTCGCGCTGCACAACTACGCCCGCTGCCTAAGCACAGGCCAGCTGTACGACCTCCCCGTGGCCTTCCGCTTTGTCCAGCTCTGGCTGGAGCTGGGCCCCCGCATCGCCTGGGTGAACAACCACGCGGCGGAGGCCTTCCAGGACGCCCCCAGCCACAAGTTCCTGCCCCTCGTCTACCAGGTGGCGTCGCGCCTCTCCACTGGTGGGCGGGGGGGTAGCATGGGGTGCAGGGGGTCGTCATAGCGAGGGGGAAGGGGGTTGGTGGGTTTGCCCATCGAACAACAGGAGGAGCAGGGGACTGCACGCGATGCAGGCGATGCATCATGATGCCTGGCGGCAGATGTTCCCATGCCACGGTGCAACTTTGAAGCGCCAGATAAACCCCCATGGCCACTACCCTGGCAGAGTCGCCAAAAACCTCATCCCTCCCCCTCCTTCCATCCCACAAGATGCTGGCGCCGGCGCGGCCCCCGCCGCAGGGCCTGGCTTCCAGGCCGTCCTGACGGAGCTGCTGGAGCGGCTTTGCCGGGACCACCCCTTCCACGCGCTCTTCCAGGTGCTGGCCCTGAAGAACGGGGACAGGGGCAGGGACGGGCGGCGCGGGGTGTCCCGACCGGGCATGACCTATGCCGTGGACCACGCGAAGGTCGCCGCAGCAGAGGCGCTGGTGGCGCGATTGAAGGCTGCCGGCGCGCCGCCCGCTGCGAGGGAGCTGGTCGCCCAGGTGGGTGGGAGGTTGGGGCTGGTAGGATCTTGTGAGGGATGTGATCCTCGCAGCCGGGGTGCGCTGAAGCTGCGCTGCCTGCGCTCCTCTTGCGTCATCACTGGCCATTGCTGCCTCTGTGTCTGGGCTGCGACTCATGCTCTGCCAGACCACCCAGCCCCCCTCCCCAGGCGCAGAATTACCCCAATCATCTCACCCCACCACCTCACGCAGATGGAGATGTTGGTGGACGTCTACATAGAGCTGGCGGCCGCGCCCGCGCCTAAGGACGGCCACCCTATCCCATTTCCCGCCGCCCTACGCCGCTCCACGCGGGCCATGCCCCGCGTGCCGGTGGCCAGCGCTTCGCTGGCGGTGGACCCCTCCTGCCGCTACGAGGATGTGCCCACGCTGATGTCCTTTGGCGACCGGCTGACTTTCGTGGGCGGCATCAACCGCCCCAAGCTGGTCAGCTGCGTGGACAGCGCGGGGCGGGAGCACCGCCAGCTGGTGAGGGGCTGTGGAGAGGATTGATCGTTCGGGTGGTGGACTCTTCGCGGGGTGCCCCCTCAGGCTGCCAGCCCGCTGGCCCCACCTGTGCATGGTGGCCCGCGTGCGGGGCATTTGACCCAGGTTGTGGGGGACTCCTGCTGGCTGGGGCGCAGCAGCAACATGCCTGACACAAACCGTGCGGTCATGTTACGTACGCTAAGCCTCCCCAGACATCAGGCCCATTATCTCCCGCCCCACAAGTCCCCTCCCCACCACCCCCTGCCCACAGCTGAAGTCGGGGAGCGACGACCTGCGGCAGGACGCGGTGATGCAGCAGTTCTTCTGGCTGCTCAACCAGCTGCTGCAGGCCGACGCGGGGGCGCGCTCGCGCCGCCTCTCCCTCCAGACCTACCGCGTGGTGCCCTTCAGCCCCGCCGCCGGCCTCCTGGCCTGGGTCGAAGACACCGTGCCCCTGGCCGACTATCTCATCGGCCCGGGGAAGAGGAGCGGCGCCCATGCCCGATACAGGGCACCCGGCGGGTACAGTTTTGAGCAGGTGAGGGAATGGTTCCGGGGGATGGGATCGTGTGTTTGCGGGCGCGGGGTGCTCTCTGGGTGAGGAGAGAGCTGGGTATTTCACAGGAAGGGGCGCAGCTGTGTGCATCAATGAGTTGGACCCTCATCCATCGGCACCTGTGGGCCACCCAGCCGCTTCATGATCCCCAACCCCTCGTGCAAACCACCTTGGGTGCCCTTTCCAGTGCTGGAACAGGATGCACCAGGCGGGCGGCGCGGGGCGGAGGCGGCAGAGGGAGGCCTTTGACGACGTGTGTGCGCACTTCCCACCGGTCCTGCAGCATTTCTTCCTCGAGCGCTTCCACAGCCCCGGTGAGTGGGCGGGCAGGGCTGGAGGTCGAGGGAGAGCAGGGGCCAGAGCACGGTGCACACTGCGAGCATCTTTCTAAATCCTTGGGGCCCAGCCCACCACCACGCCGGTTCCAGCTCGGTCCCCCCGATCCTGCACCTTTCCTTCCCCCCACCCACACCTTTTGTCGACTGCAAACCTGCCCGGACACTGCCCTCACCTCCCCCTCCCCCGCTGTTCACCTGCCACAATACAGGCGCGTGGCACACGGCCCGGCTGGCCTACGTGCGCAGCGTGGCGGCCGCCAGCATGGCAGGCCACGTCATTGGCCTGGGCGATCGCCACTGCCAGAACATCCTGCTGCAGCTGCGCGGCGGCGAGGTGGTCCACATCGACCTTGGCATCGCCTTCGAGCAGGGCAAGTTTCTGAACACGCCGGAGGTGGTCCCCTTCCGCTTGACCCCGGACCTGGTGGCTGCCATGGGGCCGCACGGCGTGGATGGGGTGATGACCCGTTGCTGCGAAGCGGTGCTCAGGGTAAGGCTGCGGGGACGGCAGTCTCCGATGCTGACTGCTTGTC
>NW_011934218.1:23943-30549 GCF_000733215.1 Auxenochlorella protothecoides
GGTCGCCAGGGTTTTGCGTGGTTGGGGGGGGGTGTGGGGGGGGGGGGGGGGATTTCAGGTGTGGAGAAGGTGATCAAACCATGGCCAGCGCGCCAGAGGGAATGGGAATTGGCAAGGCGATGGGTCGTGAGGGGGCGAGGGCGGGCTTGGGGGGGAGATTCCATCACGGCGACCCTGAATAGTAAGCTGGCAAGATTCCGCTGGTGCCCAGCCTGGCTGTGAGGGATTGGTCACCATCCGAGCAGTCCCACGTGTGTGCCCATGTGCCGCCTTCAGTGCACCTCATTCCCTTCTCCCACCCCACACCCAGGTCGTGCGAGCCCACTCGGAGTCAGTGCTGACGGTGATCGAGGTCTTCATCCACGACCCCCTGTATCGCTGGGCGCTGACGGTACCCCAGGCCCACGCGCGGCAGGCCGGGAACGAAGGGGGCGGGCTCTCGGAGGGGCCGGGGGCGGCCGGGGTCATCAACGCCGACGCCGAGCGGACCATCCTGCGAATCAAGCAGAAGCTCCGAGGCGCAGAGGGCGGTGAGCCCTGGACGGCAGCACGCTTGCCAGGGGAGGGGTTGGAAGTGGTTCATCCTGCCGCCGATCTGCCTGCTCATGCCCTTCTGACCCTGTGGCCCCAATCCTGACCCCTCACTCGCCTGACAAAACTACTACACCCTCTGAGCAGGCGATGGAGACGCACAGGGCGTGGAGGGGCAGGTGCAGCGCCTGCTCCAGGAAGCCATGGACCCAGACAACCTGTCGCGCATGTACATCGGTTGGGCGCCGTGGCTGTAAGGGTGACGCCGGCTGCTTGAGCTTTTGAGAAATTCCTTTCATGTGAACTTGATATTCTATGTGTTACCAAAGGCCAGATTCACTACATCACACACGAGCTGCTGCGCCAGTGACTGCGTTGTACATCTCACATTGTAAGACGCCTCTGCAATGATCCTGATGTGCAGCCTTGCCCAACAGAGTGTTACCCCAGCCCTGTCGGGGCTCTCATGCACTGCCGCAGGATGGTGCTATGCGGATCATTGCTCCAAATTGAGGATCCTGCCGGTTCGAGTTGTATGTTCTTTTGCTTCTGGATCGATTAGGGCCCCCACCTGTGGGCCTGCCGACAAGGGGGGATGTTGCCCACGTGTCCCCAAGGCCCAAGCCAGAATTATCGGCTGCATCGCGGATCAGGTCCCCGGGCTGTTCGAAGAGCATCTTAAACGGCTTAGTTATTGAAGACGGAGAAAGCCGAAAGGATACGCGTCTTCTCGCGAAGCCTGTCTAGGGGTCGCGGCCCGGACCGCAACCTGCTCCCGGCCTTTGTTTATTTAAGGAAGGGGACTCAACTCAGCGGTCGCAAGGTAGATGCACCTGGATAACGTGTTCATGAAGGTGTATGGCGTCTAAGGTCCAAATTCCCCGAAATCTGACACCTGCAACGCGCTCGCGCTGCTCCCAACCTGTCCCCTCCAGCATGGCCCTGCTCGAGATCAGCAAGCGGGCCGACAGCAAGGCCCAGCTGGCTTTTCAGGCTGCACCCAAGGAGTCTGATGTCTGGGACCGGTTGTGCGAGGACGTCAGCAAGTCCCTGCGGGACAAGGTTTCCGGCTTCACCGGCCTCTTCTCGTGAGCGAGGCCGTGCCTGATCGTGTCGTACAACCCTGACTTGCGTCGATGGAGGCCTGTCCATGCTCCTCGTATGGGCGCAGGCCTCTCGGTGTGAGTCTCCCTTCCCTGCGACCGCACTCTCAATGCATTTCAAAATGTTGGGCTTGAGGTGTGATCCAACCGCCCAACCCCCCAACGTGTGACCCTCTCCCTTCCCCTTCCCCCAAAAGGTCCTTGGTGGGCTCCAACTCCAACCCGGAGTCATCCACCACCTCCGAGACAGAGCACACAGCCCCCAAGGGCATCTACGGCGTGACCTACCAGCGCTACCCCATCGCCAGCTACGTGCAGCTGCCCCCCGTGCTGGCGCCGTTTGTCCAGCTGCCGGGCCTGGACCACATCCTGCTCATCGGCCGGCCCACCGCCGACGTCAGCGGCGGCATGGCGGGGTACCGTGACGTCTGCCCCAAGGCCCTGCGTGCCGCCGCGCCCTTCCTCATCGTCCTCGACCGCCCCGACATCAAGGATCTAGAACCCAAATACAGATGGTGGGGAGGGGGGGATTGGTGTTGGGGTGATTGTGATGTGGCATAGGTGATGATGACCTCTTACATTCCCAACACCAACGAAATAACAGTGAAAGTACTATGGGACGTCGCAGTGATTTGGATGCCTGCACTCCGCATGCTTTCTAAAGAGCCACCAGCAGCCACTCGATTGAATTCATGACCTCCTACCCTGGCTGGCGAGAGACATGCTCAGATAGATCCCTACTCCTCCACCCCCTACAATCCCTCCCTCCCCTCCCGCTCGTTGCCCGCCAGGGTGACCTTCCCGCTGGCTGAGGTGTTTAAGCTGGACGTGAGGGGCATGAAGTCCATCGACGACTACACCAAGCTCCTGTCCAAGAAGGGGCGGTGGAACTTCAAGGACCGCCAGAAGAAGTTCAACAACGCCAAGGTGATCAACCACGAGTACGTGGACCTTCCTCCCGGCTCCACGGAGATGGTGGCCTCACTCTGGCCGCTGTACAAGTCGACGGGGGACGCTAACGGCTTCTGCGTGCTGTCCGAGAAGGAGTTTGCCGATTTCCACCTCAACACGCCGGGCCTGACGCTGATGCTGATCAGGGACGTGGCGGCCGAGGGGAAGCTGATCACGTTCTGCACAGGCGTGCGGGTGGAGGACACGCTGATGCCCATGTGGTGCGGCACCGACTACGAGAACCCCCTGGCCAAGTCCTGTTCCACCTACTTCAATATGTACGAGGGAGGGGGAGCGGGGCGGAACTGGTTCGGCTGGGGAGAGGGTGTCGTGGGAGCTGGTCGCAAACACGCGTGCGCACTGAACCAGCAGAGCTCGCGCCCCCCCCCGCGCCGCACAGCAGCGGCCTCTGCTGCCGCTCCCGTGGAAGATGAACCCCACTTCTCCCTGACCTGCCCCTAAACCAGGCTGTACGAGTACGTGAAGGTGGCCATCGCCGACCCGGAGATCAACTGGGTGGATCTGGGTGCCTCGCGCCGGCAGGCCAAGACCAGCATCGGGTTCCAGGGCTACCCTGTGAGCGCCTACATCCGCTGCAAGAACGCCATCATGGAGTCCATCGTGGAAACCATGGCCGCCGACTATTTCAAGCCCTCCGAGCTGATCGCCGACCCCTGAGCGTGGGGCCCACGCCGGCGCGCAGGGCGTTCCCTCTCTCCCTTACTTCCCGCTTTGCATGAGTCATGATAGGACACGTGTGTGACCAGCCCACCCCACATCCCGCCATGACTGAGTGGCCGGCATACTGTGGGCGTGACGCCAGGACTGCAACACAGCCAGATCCAGTGCTCTTCCGTGGCGGGGCCTGCTCTGCCCTGTTGGCGCTCGGGAGGTGCAGGGGGATCGTCCTGTTCCGACACCCGCGGACATTCACGCCCGCATGCCTTTCCCATCTGCCCACTCACTCCCAGAAACTATACGAGCAATATTCAAGTATTCATTTTGCGGCAGCGGCAGCCGCGATGTCGTTGCGGAGGCGCCTGAAGAACAACAGGCCACCGGAGGGATGGGAGCTCATACAGGAGGTGCGCTGCGCGGCGCTCTAGCAGGGGCCACGAGACTGCGAGGATTCTCGGTGCAGATCGATGATTGGTACTGCTCATGCTCCAGCAAATTCCCTCATCCTTGTACGCGGCGCAGGTGATAGAGGACTTTGAGCAGCAAATGAAGGAGGCGGTGAACGACGAGCACGAGGGCAAGCGCAAGAACGAGACCTCCTGGAAGATCCACAGGATACACTGGGAGAAGAATCGGTTCATTTACGACCTCATGTATGTCCGCAAGGTCATGTCGCGAGAGCTGGTGAGTGGCTGCCGTTGGGGGGTGGGGGGGTGGGGCGAGGAGGCTCTCTTCAAGCTGCTGCGCCAGGCGGTTCGCTTAAAGTCAATTCTTTCACACTCTCCCCACCTTCCCTTTCCCAGTACGACTGGCTGGTCCGCGAGAAGATGGCGGACGGCCCGCTCATTGCCAAATGGCGCAAGCCCGGGTACGAGATCCTGTGCTCCATGCTGGCCATCCAGAAGAACAACCACAACTTTGGGACCACGAGCCACTGCCGCGTGCCCATGAAGCTCCGCGCCTTCCAGCAGCGCATCACCCCCGACGTCCAGACCGGCTGCATCTGCTGCGCCTCGGGGGACGGGCGTTTCGGCGGGCCCCTCTGGTGGAACACCCCAATCGAGGAGGACACAGAGGAGACGGCGGAGGCCAACCGCGCGGTGTGGGGCCAGGAGGGCGACCAGCAGCCGGCCCCGGCTCAAGGTGGGTCGTGTTCGGTCTTGCGGTGGGTGTGAGAGATCACTGCAGCATGGATGCAGGGCCACTGCTAAGTATTTGTGCATGTGGGGTGGTCTCCTTCGTGCATCTTGCTCGCCTGTATCATATGGTCTCTGGTCAGGGAGACTCCGATATCTGCCATACGTTCAGCATGCATTGCAGGTCGTGGCTCCTCCCTGGGCATCCTCTGGTGCGACCTCGCTCCCCTCACTGATCCTTCATGCTCCGCAGAAGGCAGCCGGAAACGGGCAGCAGGGGGCCCTCCCACAGGCGACGACGAGGACGAGGACGAGCTGGACGATGCGGTGAAGCAACGGCTGGCGGCGCTGCGGGCCTGACAGCCTGTTGCACCACGTCCCGACTCTTTCCGCTGGCATGCGCCCTTGGCGCTGTGAACCTCCTCTGCAGCCCTTTGACCTGTTTTAGCTCCACACCTCCCGCTCCACCTTTGCTCTTGCAATGAAACTCACGGCAACTACTCCATGGGCACGCAGCGGTCCAGCTTGGGGTTGTGGACTGTGGCGGGCAGGACCTTTCAAGGGGCAGTGGGGGTAAAACATGCCACCGCGCTGCTCAAATGTCAGGCCTGCGGTACGCAAGTGGCTCTACAGCACAGGCTACTGCAGGTCCAGCGCGCGCCCCTGCCAGGGGTGGCACGGGCCCAATGCCACTCGCGCCCAAGCGTCGCCCCCTCGCAGCGGCGCTCCTGCCGCTGCCAGGTGCTTGGGTGGGAAGGACTGTGCGCCTAGAGTGGAGTGCCCTGCCTGTATGAACATTGCGCTCCACCAGCTCCCTTGCGACCACTTTGCGACAGCCGCCGCCAGAACGCACCCTGCCGTCAGCACCGCCGGGGATGGGAGGGGGCTGGGTGAATCCAGTGCCACGCATCCCTCTCTCACCCGGCGCCCCTGTGACCAGCACCGCCGAAGCTGACGCGGTGGCTGCCGCCCTTGGCGCGGTGTCTGCCCTGCCACAGGACCGCCGCCTCGCTCTCCGCCTCGTCGGCCATGTCGCGGCGGTTGGCCTCCAGGACCAGGCGCTTGAGCTGCGCGCGCTCCGCGGCCTCGGCCGCCACGCGCGCGCGGATGCCCGCCTCCACCGACGGCGCCACGGGGATGGCCAGCGTGCGCAGCGTGCGCGTGTCGCGCGCGCCGCGGCGCAGCATGACGTTGAAGGACACGCTGACGGTCGGGGTCTGGGCGTCGGCGGCGATTGAGGGAGCGCCCCCTCGCTTGCCCTCCAGGAGCATGGCCGCGAACTCGCGCTCGAAATCCTCGTCCACCTCCACGGGCACGGGGGTGACAGCGGTGGCGGCGGGGGATAGCAGGGCCTCCTCGTCGCCGTCCTCGCCGGCGCCCTCCGCGTCCTCCTCCTCCCTGCTGCTCTCCTCCTCCCCGGAGGAGGAACCGCCGTCCTCGCTGCTCGCCGTGGAGGCCCCGCTCACCTCGCCCTCCTCCTCCGCCTCCTCCTCCTCGGCCAGGGAGGGCCCCTCCTGCGCCTCGCCACTGGAGTCCAGCTCGGCCACCGCGGCCAGCGCCGCGTCCAGGGTGGGAAAGGAGGGCATGGCCACCCCCAGCCGTGTCTGGAGGTCCCCCAGGTCGACGTCGACGTCCAGGGGCAGGGGCGCAGCCTTGGACAGGGTATAGGCGGCCAGGCGCGTCAGCGCGGCGTCCAGCCGGCGCCGCGCCGGGCCCTTGGTGAAGTAGGAGCCGCAGGTCTCCAGCAGCGCACAGGCCAGCCTGATCCGGAAGTAGTTGCCGGGGGGGTCCAGGGAGGCATCCCTGCGCGTTTTGTGTTATCGGAGGACAAGGCTGGGGAGGGGAGTCCGGCAGAGGATCGCCAGGTGATTGTTACTTGAATACATTCTATCCTTGGATGCATCCTTCGTCCACACCCTCCATCATGATGCCTCCGCACGGGACGATGAGCTGCAGCATGCACTCCACGAGAATTGTGGAAGCAAAGGCCAGGGGCCACAGGGACCACTTCAAGACCCCAGCCTCCCTCACATCCCCCACCCACCCCTGTCCCGGCGCTGAATACCCCTCCCCCTCGGGTGTCGCGGTGAGGAGCAGCTGGAGGGTCTGGAAGACCACGCCCGAGTTCACCAGCTTGTAGTTGTACAGCTCCCCCAGGAAGCACACCGCCGCCATGCGCTTCTGGTAGGACACTGATATCGTTTTTT
>NW_011934218.1:31501-35652 GCF_000733215.1 Auxenochlorella protothecoides
TGTGGTTGATGTATGGAGGCGGGGGGGGGGGGGGGGCGGCGGCGGAAGGATAAAGCAACGACTGGAGTATCGGGAACGCAGATTGTGGCTCAACGAGGGGCGCCCCTCGCGCCAGGCGGACTTGCAGAGGGCCTGCCGGCGCCGCACATGAAAGCATGGCTTGCCCCGCCTCCCTCTCTTAACAACACACAAAACATACACGAAGAAAGTGCGCACCTGACCCCGGGCTCTCCAGGCCCACGGCGACATCCTCCAGCAGCGAGTCGACCAGGGCCACGCCCAGACTGGGGTGGTAACGCGCCAGGCCAGCCGCCAGCGAGGCCAGGCTGGGCAGCGCCGAGTGGCGGCCCTTGCAGGCCGCACGCACCAGCGTGCGAACCAGGTAGGCCTCGCACTCGGCCCAGGGCAGGCGGCGCAGGCGGTTCATGGGGCCCGTGGCTGCCGCGCGGTCCTCCAGCCCCGAGTACACCAGGTGGCGGATGTAGGAGTGCAACGGCGGGCGCTGCTTGCGCTGCCGCACCAGGTTCTTGGCCTGGGGAGTAGGGCAGTGTATGACACAGTATGTGTGTGTGTGTGCGCGTGTGTGTGTGTCAGGCCGGGGTCTGTGGAGCGCGATGCTTGAGAGCCCACACCCCAAGGACCGGCGGGCCCTGCATGAGTCCCACAAATACTCCCTCCCACCTTGACCAGGGAGTAGACCGAGTCGATGAGCGAGCTCTGCCGCGCGTCCAGGTGGCGGGCTGTCTTCAGCCGCATCATGATGTCCAGCATGCTGTTCAGCCGTGCGGTGGTGGCCGGCGAGCGCGCCAGGAAGCGCCCCGCGGTCTCCACCAGCGCGCAGGCAGCGTCGATGCTGGACCCGGTAAAGTCGTCCAGCAGGGACTTGAGCGCGCGGAAGGCCACGCCCGCGGGGAAGGCCTGGAACTTGAGTAGCTCGCCTGGAGGGGAGCGAGGTATGTGTGGGGGAGAGTGATGCATGCTTGAGGAGGCAGGGGAGCGCTGATACCCACGTTGTGACAAGGGCTGCTCCCTTGAGCTGCAAGGGCGTGACGGGCCCCCCCAGATTAAAGGCCGGCCGCACCCAGTCCACTCCTCCCCTCACCGATGTAGCGCATGTTGCGGATGCGAGCCTCCAGGTTCCGCCCCGACGCGGCGACGTCCTTCCTCTTCTGCAGCAGCCGGAACTCCGACTCCAGGTGCTGGCATACGCCTGGCGGTGGGGGTGGGGGTTTGGGGGAGGGGGGACTGACAGGCTCCAGTGCAGGTCCGGCACACTCGCCGCCGTCACAGATGCGCCAGGACAGGTGCTCATGTTGAGTCTGCGATGACGCAGGCACCGAGCAGACGCTTGCCACCCATCCCCCACACCCCGCCCCTTTCACACCCCATCATCCTTTCAGCCCCTCACCGGCGGGGATGTCGGGCCAGATTCGGCCCAGGGTGGCGGCGATGCGCGCAAAGAAAGGGAGGAGCGCCAGCGCGCCCCCCGGCACGTCGCACAGCGTGCGCACCAGGCGCTTGCGCGCCGCCTTGGACTGGGCGTAGCAGAAGGCCAGCGCCGCCTCGTCGGCCTCCTCCCGGCTCACGCAGACCGGCAGCCGGGCCAGCATGGCCTGCAGCTCATTGGGCTTCTGCAGCGGGCTCTGCTCCTCTGCTGCTCCTGGGGCAGGGCTGCCTTCCGCCTCGGGCGATACCGGGGGACCCGCTCCGGGCCATGTGGGACCTGGCGCGCCAGCCTCGGGGAGTGGGTCGTCAGCCTTGCTCATGTCGCCGTGGTCGACGTCGGCTGCTGACACGTCAGCGTCACCATCGTCTGGCGCCGACCCCGTCTCCTGGTCAGTCACCGGTGCCTCTGAGCCGGCGTCTGGGGGCCCCAGCAGGACGGCCGGGACGTACGCCCGCAGGTCGACCAGGTCCTCATAGAAGGCGCGGGTCTCCTCGTCCTCAAACGGCTGCGAGCGTGTCGGCACACCGAGTGGGTGACACGATGAGTGCAGCACAAGGGGTTTGGAAAGCAAGGGGGGGGCAACCTGACCCCTCAGGCCCGCCTCGCCCAGCTCTGCGTAGCTGTGGCATGCGATCCGCGCATGGCACCCATGTACCAGACAACACAGATTGAGCACCCACCGACTCCGTCGCGACGGCGGCCGCCCCCGCGCCCTGCGCCGGTGCCTCCTCGCCCCGGCCCTCGTCCTCCTCCCCCTCCTCGTCGCCCAGTGCCGGCGGCGGCGCGTCCAGGGCCTCGGCCAGGGCGGCGCAGGCGCGGAGCAGCGCGTCACGCGCCTCCCTCCGCGCCTCGTAGCGCGCCAGCGTGCTCTCCGCGAGGTCGCCGCGCGCCACCAGCGCGCGCTCGTTCCAGGCGCGCGTGCGCAGCAGCCCCGAGTGCAGCGCATGCAGCTTCTCGACGGCTGCCGCCAGCGCGCCGCGCAGCAGGGTCGACAGCGCCTCGCGCGCCTCGGCCGGCGCGCGCCAGTCAGCCGCCGTCCCTGCGTCCGCGTCCATGGACCCCGGCGGCGGGGCCTGGGCTGGGGGCAGGCCCAGCAGCTCCTCCCGCCCGGCCTTGGCCAGCGTGCAAAGCATGCTCAGCGCCACGGGGTCCGCGGCAGCGGCCGGGGCAGCCAGCCGCCGCGCCTCGGCCATCACCAGGGCGGGGGAGGGCGCCAGGCCCAGCCCCGTCAGCTCGGCCAGCAGGCGCAGGAGCGCACGGCGGCGGGCCAGGGCGCCGCGCTCCTCGTCCCCGGGCAGGGGTGCGTCCAGCTCGCGGCGCAGCGCGCCCAGCAGGGCCTCGCCAAAGTCGGGGTAGCGCCGGTGCAACGCGCAGGCCACCTCGGCGGCGGGGGCCACGTCGCGCGCCTTCTGCGGGGCCTCCACCAGCGCCGCCGCCGCCTCGGCGACGTACTTGGACTGGTTGGTCCGAGCCGCGTCCTCCAGCACGCCCGCCCTGGTCTCCTCGGTCAACGTGCGCAGCTTGCGCGTCAGTGCGGTGTTGCGCTTCATGCTGCTGTCCAGCTGGGCCAGAGCCGCCTCGCCTGGTGGAATGATTGTCGGGGTGGGAAGGAGGTGGTTGAAGGGGGTGCCGTGGAGGATTGCAGGTACAGGAGTCAGAGGGGTGAGGGTGCTAGGCTGTGCTACAACGTGGAACCACCATGTACGCCCCATCCAAGCACGAACAGAAAGGGGTGCGCGATGCATACCCTCACACCTGGTCTATCTGGGTGCAAGTTGAGGTCGCGGGCCTCCCTTCGGCGGGCTCGGGCAGCCAGGTAGTCCTGCAGGCGCTGGGGAGTCCACTGCACGGCGGGCAGGAGAGGGTGAGCGTCATTCGGACATGTGGCCCGACCTGGGCTGCATGAGTGTCTGGCGCGGCAGCAGATGCCGGGTCTATGCTTCCAAATTCATGCCAGCCCTCCCATCGGACCTCAGCGCCTGCAGCATCGGGGAGGGGCCCCGGATCGCCGGACATCCCGTGCGCGCTGCTCCTGAAGTCTGCACCACGCCGGGGCGATGCCGGCCTCGAGACCTCAGCCTCGCTATCTCACGACCGAAAACATGATGTTGGCGCAATGTTATCAGGCCCTGCACGCGATGCGGAGCAATAAAAACCCGAGATCACTCCCCTAGAGGAGGGTACCGCTGCACCGGTACTGTTCACCCCACCTAAATCCCTTCCCCGACAGCCTGAGCAGTAGGCACCCGCGAGGCTGCCTGATCAGGGGTGCCAGCCGCAGGGACACGAGGATGGATCGCATGCGTTGCATGCCCGGAGACCCCAGCCCGCGCCATGGTCCAGTCAACCCCAGCCCGTGGAGCGGGGATGCCGGGGCTGAGCGGGCCACCCTGATCTCGGGCGCATGAGTTTCCACACCCGCCGCCTCACCAAGAGTGGGGCCAGCGGCGTGTTCACGGATGGTGGCACCGACCGCTTCGACCCCCTGCTCCTGGCGGAGGGGGAGTACTGGTTCCGGGACCACTCCTGCAACCTGTGGACTCCCCAGCGTCGACGGTGCGCGAGTGTGGCCGCACCGGGCCCCTATCCCGTGCAATGTTGCCTCCACAGCGCCATTGAGTGGGGTGATGTAGGCATCTGGGAGCTTGCGGACCCCTGATCTGTGGTGTTCAGAAAGATGGGGCAGGCCACCAGTGTAGCACGT
>NW_011934218.1:37001-38126 GCF_000733215.1 Auxenochlorella protothecoides
AGCCAGCTCAAGGTGTGCAGCCAGGCCCTGTACATCGTGCCCCGCGACGAGGCGGAGGCCATCCTGCGCATTCCCCTCGCCGCCATCGACTCTCTGACGGAGCTGGAGGGCGAGTCGACGCCCACCGGCGAGGACCTGTTGGCCGTGGCGGCGGGCGAGCACACGCGCATGCAGGTGGGCGGGCGTGACGCGCCGTACCAGCGCGTGCGCGCGCGCGCCCGCTTCGACCTCTCCCTGGTCTACGTGTCGACGGAGGAGGCGCTGCCCCTGCTGCGCGAGCTGCTGGCGCTGGAGTCGCGCGCGCGCGGCGGCGACGCCGCGGCCGCGCGCGCGGCTGGCGCTGGCCTGCGCGACCTGATCGCGGCCCACGAGGCCGGCCTGCCCTTCAACCTGGGCTGGCTGGAGGAGGACGGCGAGGAGGTGGCGGCCGAGGCGCTGGCCGCCGCGGTGACGCCGCTGGTGGAGACGCGGGGACGCGTGGTGGTCACCCAGGCCCGCCTCTACTTCCAGCCCTTCAACCTGGCGGCCCAGGCCCCGGTGCAGAGCCACCGCCTGGACCGGGTGACGGACGTGCAGCGCCGCGCCTACCGCCTGGCCGAACTGGGGCTGGAGCTGTTCCTGTCGGGGCGCGAGTCGCTGTACCTGGCCTTCGACGACCCGCCCTCGCGCGCGCGCTTCCAGGCCGCGCTGGAGCGCCAGCCCGCGCTGCGCCCGCTGCGCCCGCGCAGCCTGCGCCGCTGGCAGCGCGAGTGGGTGGCGGGCGCGTCAGCAACTTTGACTACCTCATGCACCTGAACCGCGAGGCGGGGCGCTCCTTCAACGACCTCACCCAGTACCCCATCTTCCCCTGGGTGCTGGCAGACTACACCAGCCGCGAGCTGGACCTGGACGACCCGGCCGTCTTCCGCGACCTGGCCAAGCCGGTGGGCGCGCTGAACCCTGCCCGCCTCGCCGACTTCACCGAGCGCCACCGCGAGCTCAAGAAGATGACGCAGCCGGTGGGCGGGTGCTGGGGTGCTGGCTGGGTTTTGTTAGGGAGGAGAAGGGGGGGAGGAGGGAGGGGAGGGAAGGGGGAAGGGAGGGGGGGAAAGGAGGGGGAGGAAGGGGGGGGAGGAGGGAGGGGGA
>NW_011934218.1:40151-41917 GCF_000733215.1 Auxenochlorella protothecoides
CCCGGGAACCCCCCCCCCCTAAACCCCCCCCCCCCGCGCACACGCAGGGCCCCGACAGCAAGGGCAACCCGCTGCCCGGCCTGGACATGCCGCCCTTCATGTACGGCTGCCACTACTCCTCCCCCGGCTACGTCGTCTTCTACCTGCTCCGCGCCGACCAACCCGCTGCCCGGCCTGGACATGCCGCCCTTCATGTACGGCTGCCACTACTCCTCCCCCGGCTACGTCGTCTTCTACCTGCTCCGCGCCGACCCCAAGCTCATGCTGCGCCTCCAGAACGGGCGCTTTGACGCGCCGGACCGCCTCTTCTGGTCCTTGGCGGAGTCCTGGAAGTCGGTGCTCACGCTTCCCACCGACGTCAAGGAGCTGACCCCGGAGTTTTACTCCAACGATCCCACCTTCCTGGTGGGTTTGCGGGTGGGGGTGTTGGAGTGGTGCAGGGTGGGGGGGGGGTCTGAGCGGGGCCTGTGATGCTGGTGGCCGGGGGGTGGCGGGTAGATGCGTCACGACCCGGGGTGTCCTCTGGATGGGGTGCAGGAGCACGTGCTCATCTCCAGCAGAGTGGGACGATGGCGCGCACACCGTGACCCCTGAGGCATGCGAACCGCAGCGGGTGCTGCAGTGACGGCTGGGATCCAGCCCGTCAGGGGTCTCACGTGCAAGGCTGGTGCTGAGCTGTGACGCCCGGGCCCGCCCACCACCGCCAAATTCAGGTGGGCCGCGAAGGCCAGACCTTTGGAAAGCGCGCCAACGGGCAGGAGGTGGGGCCCGTGGTGCTGCCGCCCTGGGCGCGGGACGGCCAGGATTTCCTGCACAAGATGGCGCAGGCGCTGGAGAGCCGGCACGTGTCGGCGCGCC
The DNA here is from genome assembly GCF_000733215.1 of Auxenochlorella protothecoides. NCBI lineage: Eukaryota > Viridiplantae > Chlorophyta > Trebouxiophyceae > Chlorellales > Chlorellaceae > Auxenochlorella > Auxenochlorella protothecoides. The sequence continues at coordinate 41,010 of NW_011934218.1, forward strand.
TGCACAAGTGGATCAACCTGGTGTTTGGCTACAAGTCGCGGGGCCAGAGGGCTGAGGAGGCGGACAACGTCTTCCACTACCTCACCTACGACGAGATGTACGACTGGTTTGTTTCCGTGGGAGTGGGGAGAAGGGGGTTGGAATGGGTGGGGGGGTGGCGCTCCTGTATGTTCCGCCCCGACGCAGCGGGATCGAATGTGTTGCCGCTGGGGCGGTGTGGAGTGAGCGGGGGGGTAGACCACGGCGGCTACCGGGGGCCTCGCTGGCTTGATGCACCTGCCAGCCGTGATGTCTGACGGATGCCTGGGACGGCCAAAGCCGCAGCAATCCAACCCCCACCCGACCGCCTTCCACGCAAACACAACCCGCAGCGCGGAGCGCTTCCTGGCGCGGGAGGAGAATGACACGCTGGCCGCCGGACTGCGGATGCAGATGATGGAGTTTGGGCGCACGCCGCGCCAGCTCTTCCACCAGCGCCATCCGCGCCGGCGCCTGGGCGGCACGCCCGCCCTCCTGCGCTGCCTCTGCCTGGCGCGCCCGCCGCCGCCGGTGCTGCCCACCGCGCCGGCGGCGGGGCGTGCGCCCTGGCTGCGCGGCGGCTCCACGCGGCACCTCCCCCCCGCGCCGCGCGCGGTGTTCCGCCTGGCGGCGCGCCACGGAACCGTGCGCGACGCCAGCCTGGAGTGGCTGGAGGGCACGGCGCGCACGCGCGAGCCGGCGCTGCTTTCGCTGCGCGCGACAGCGGGCGCGGAGCTGACGGTGCTCGTGCGCGGCGCGCGGGAGGCGGAGGAGGCGGGCGGCGCGGGGGAGGACGCGGCGACGCTGGAACGTGCGCTGCGCGCGCTGCGCGCGCTGGCCGTCGCCCCCGTCAACCACGGCTACATCCTGGACTCGGGTGGCGCGGAGCT
>NW_011934219.1:0-1530 GCF_000733215.1 Auxenochlorella protothecoides
TTCAACTTCCGCCGCTTTGAGGGCTGCGGTTGGTACTCTGCAGGGCATTGGCGTACGAACGGCTACAGCGTCACGGTGACCCTACGGCGGGCGAGAGGACCCCCCCGGCCCGGCGACCCCCCGCCCCGCCCCCCCGACCCCCCGAAGACCAGCGGCAAGCGCACCCGCGGCGGGGCGCCCCTGGGCGCCCCGCAGGGCAGGGGAATCGCCGACGAATACTACCGGTGAGTGGTCCGTGACTGTACCACTGGGGTGTGTGCTGCCGAGGATAGTTCTCCGGATTGTCGACATGTTACTGGGATTGCCTGGGACGCGTGCAAGTGGTGCGGGGGTGTTGGCTGCTCCGTTTCTGGGAGCGACTGCGGGTGTGCTGTTTACCAGCAGCCAAGTGCGTTACCCTGCGCAACTTCCCACTCACCCGCCAACCACCCACACGTGCTGCGCTCCCACAACATGACTCACCCTCCCCCCCCGCTAAAATTTGCAGGCGGGACCCTCCTCCAGAGGATGCCAAGGTACACCTGTACGTCGGCATCGACCCCGGGCGGACCAAGATGTTCACGGCTATCGATGAACATGCCAACGTGACATCCTGCTCCTCAAAGGAGTTCCACGCCATGTCGGGGTCAAAGCGGCGGCAGAAGACCATTGCGAATTGGCACGCAAAGGCCCCACCCTTAGTCAAGAAGCTGCACCAGTGAGTGGTGATTGGTTTGTGGAGTGTATGCAGGGGTATGCCTCGCAGGGGCAGGCACTGTGTCACGACACCTCGCATCGCTCCAACCGTACCAACCCTCTTGCTCAAACCCGTCTTCCCGCAGGTGCCCAGCCTATAAGACAGCGAGCACAGAGGTGCTCCTGTCGCGGGTCGTGAAGATCGTCCCAGACCTGCGAGAGGGCCTGGCCTGGCACAGGGACGGGAAGCCGTTCCGCAAGCTCCGGCACCAGGCCTATGTCGGCAGGGAGCGGGCAATCAACCAGCTGGCGGAGCAGTTCCGCGCCCCCCCTGGCATGACTACCATCGTCGGCGTGGGCAACTGATCGGCCCAGGACCGGGGGGGCATCATGCGGGGGACTCCGCCTGGGCCTTGGATACGCTTCTTGCGGCGCCTGCGGCGGGTGTGCAGGGTGGTGGTGGTTGACGAGCACAGGTCATCAAAGCTGTGCTGCGCCTGTCACGCCACCCTGCTCGCCCACCAGTACGTGCGGGTGCGCAACGGCAAGGAGAAGCTGGTGGACGTGTGGGACACGAAGCGGTGCACGAACAAGGCCTGCAAGGTCAACGTCGTGAACCGCGACGTGAACGGGGCTGCCAACATGCTGATGCTGACCAAGTGCTTTTTTGCGAATGCACTTCGTCCCACAGCTTTTGGTGGACCCCCTGTATCGTCTTCTCCCGCCCTCCCACCCCCTTTGGTTCGCCATTAGAGGCAACCAACTGCGCCAGTCAGATCCCGCTTGCGGGAAGCAGCTGTGCAACCGGCGCAAGCCCGGTAGCGACATATCTTCGCATGTGTTGCATATGTTGCT
>NW_011934220.1:0-271 GCF_000733215.1 Auxenochlorella protothecoides
ATTAACTTGAAAAGATACAACATATCTTTTTCGAAGCGAGAGAGGCGGCCATCTCGCTCGTGGCCGTGCTTGCATCTGGCGACCTGGGAGAGTGGGCATGACCCGGCATCCCGTGCTCATGCGGGGGTGCCAGGAAGTGGCAAGGACTCAGACCCAGCAAGTACAGTACTGGGCATCCAAAAGAGCACAGGACACCGTCAATGTCTACCCCTGCTGGGCTCTGCTAGCGATTTTGTGATTGACGGCTCCAGCACCTGGGAGTGCCTCGGCC
>NW_011934221.1:0-589 GCF_000733215.1 Auxenochlorella protothecoides
GAGGTCAGGGCGCGGCTGCGGAACCCCTGTCGCAAAAGCTCAGGGGTGAATGCCACCAAGGAGTCGAGTCCATATCATAACCATTCAGCGAAATAACAGAAGCTGAAGTTTCCTTTTGGCAATCGCGGGCTTCTCGCCTGTCTAAAAATTTGCCGTTGGACGCCTGCAAGTCGCGGCGACTACTCCACGCTGCCGTCCGAGGAGACCGGACTTTGTTTTCTGTCTCAACAGGTATTTAGGTTGTACAGTTTCCGCCCCCAAATGTACGCTGCATTAGACATGCCTCGGCAGTTGCGCCCTTGGGCATCGCTTGCGCCCAAGTTTGCGGCCTGATTGGGCACTCAGCTTCATACAGGGGTACAGTGGACGCCTGGGGTCTTGCACTGGGGGCCTGTTATGTGTTGTGGGGGTTGGCTGGACCCCAAAACGTGGAATGCTGTGTATGACCCAAAGTGGGAATGGTACAGACAAGACCCCGGATATGGTGAGGGGCGAGGGATTCAAGCACTGTGCCAGGCGTCGTAGAGACGTCGCAAGGCATGTATGCAGGTGGAAAGTATAGAGGGCTCCGGAGAGGGTGCCCCTGCGA
>NW_011934222.1:0-210 GCF_000733215.1 Auxenochlorella protothecoides
GTCGTCAGGGTGCCTGTGATATGCACCGCCTCGAAGCCCTGCCTGCAGGGCAGGAGGCCGAACAGCCGCCCGATGTGCCGCTCCTGCACGGGCTGCTGAGGCCCCTTGGCGGGGCCGCCGGCGGCGTTCGCCGCGGCCTCCTTGCGCTTGGCCAGCGCCGCGCGCCGTTGCTTGCCCAGGCCCCGCCGCTTGCTGGGAGTGCCGGCGTCC
>NW_011934223.1:0-2433 GCF_000733215.1 Auxenochlorella protothecoides
GCCGCACCCTGTACGGCTTCGGCGCCTAATCCTGCGACCGTACCAAAAGAATCATCTGGTGTTATTAAACACCACCATACCACGGAAATACATATATTGAGACCAAAGGAATCTTGGCATTCTATAGTCACTGGCAACAAAGCGTATGCTGAAGTAATTTGGCAAATCCTGGTTACAGGCATCAGTCAAAAGGGGTTGCTGGATTGTGAGGTGGATCCAGTTGCCTGGATTCATACTGTAACTGTGGTCAACTGCACAGTGATCTCCATCTTGTACTGGGTTGTCATACTTGATTGAATAGATGTTGAGTGGTGTTCCTTTGCAATGAAGTAAAAGAGTAATGGACATACTGGTGGTTTTTGCCCTTCAGCTCATCTCGGTCGCATGGGTGCGGAGGCGCGGCCCCGCGCCTTAAGTTCGCAACTTGGTGTTAGTTCCCTCTCTGTGGCGCACCATATGCCCTCCAAACCGCAATGCATGTCGATGCACATATGCTAAACAGGCGATACTTTCAGCTTGCCAGTTGATACGTCGCGACTAGGATACATCACCACCCACCCCGGTCTGTGAGGAACAAATACTCGTACGGAGTTTGCCACAGAGGCGTCCCTGTCGACTGTGTTGGCACTCGTACCCTGCCGCATGTCTAAGAACAAGGGGCTGTGGGGCAGCAAAGGCTGGAAGCGCGTGAATGTGGCGGATGCTCTCCTGGACACGGACGAGGACGGCTTCGTGGAGCTGGAGCAACTCGACGGGGCATACATGGGTGGGCCGTGGCACATGGATGCATGCGCTGTGGTTTTTTTGCAGTGCATCTTGAACTCAGTAGGAGTTTGCATTGCTGAACAATGCCGCTTTCCCCTCTGGCAACAGGCAAAATCTTCCAGGCACCCAGCGGCCCAGATGTCCTCATCCCGCCGGAGGCGCCGGCCCTGGGGACTGGCAAGAAGCGGAAGGCATCGTTGGCGACCACCACCACTGCCTCGCCGGTGGAGGACATGCGTGCCCAGCTGCGGCGGCTGAGGCAAGAGCAACGCGCCCTGTCTGCGCAGCTGAAGCAGGCCACCCGGGCAGTGGGCGGCGCCGGGTCTGAGGCTGGCGCCGAGGCGGGGAGCCCAGAGGGGCCGAGCGGCAATGACGACGCTACGGCGCTGGCGGCCGCGAAGCCTGTCGCCTTGCCGTCATCCTCGGACAAGAAGAAAAAAGCAAAGAAGACAAAGAAGAAGGCCACTTCTGCAGAGGCTGTGGCGCCGTCCTCCCAGACCACCACACCCACTCCCCCAGTGGACACCAGGGCCTGGGAAGGCCTGGGCCTGCACGAAGAAATCCTCGGCGTTCTCAGCACCTGCGGCTTCTCGGCCCCCACCGCGGTGCAGGTGGCCTGCCTGCCGTCCGCGCTGCGCGATCGCCGGGATATCATCGGCGCGGCGCAGACCGGGTCGGGGAAGACGCTGGCCTTCGGCCTGCCAATCATGCAGGCCCTGCTGAATGAGCGGCACATGCAGACGCCAGCTGCGGCGGAGGAGGGTCCCAGCGAGGGGCCGAGCGAGGAGGGCCACGGAGACGAAGCTCCGGCCCCCGCCGCCACGGGTGGAAAGCGCCGCGGCGCACTGCGCGCCCTCATCCTGGCGCCGACGCGCGAGCTGGCGCTGCAGGTCTGCAGCCACCTGGAGGTGTTTGGCCGGGCACTGGGCGTGCGTGTTGCGCCCATCGTCGGCGGCATCTCCTCCCAGAAGCAGGAGCGCCTGTTGGCGCACGCGCCCGAGGTGAGGGATCTGTGGGGTTGGGGTTAAGAAGGGGGTTGAAACCTGTCTCTCTGGCTTTCCCTGCAAGCGCCGGCATTCAGGATCTTAGTCTCGAAATCTCAGCCTGGAGAATGAAAAGATGGTATCCAACACCCCCCCCCCTTACTGAGAACAGTGGGCGTTCCCAGCCTCGTCCTTGTCCACCCCCCTTTCCACACCCCAAAACAAACTCACCTCCCTCCCTAGGTCGTGGTGGCCACCCCCGGCCGGCTGTGGGACCAGATGCAGTCGGGCGCCGCCCACCTCACCGACTTCTCGCGCCTCGCTTTCCTGGTGGTCGACGAGGCGGACCGCATGGTGCAGCAGGGCCATTACTCGGAACTGGGTGAGATCTTGGGGCGGGTGGACGGCGGCTCGGGCGAGGACGGCGGCCCCGCCCCCGGCGCGCCGCGCTCCATGCAGACAATGATCTTCTCGGCCACCCTCACCCTGCCTGCCAACCTGCGCCACCGCCTGAAAAAAGTGAGGCGCGCCGAGGAGGCTTTGGAGGGGGGGATGAAGGGGTGTTCTTTATCAGATGGTGATAGAATTGTTGTACCGGAGGGTTGTGGCATGCAGTTGTGCTTATCGGGCTGATCAAGCAGCTGCAGGCCCCTTGCAAGGAAGGCCATACTTATTCCTCACCCCC
>NW_011934224.1:0-594 GCF_000733215.1 Auxenochlorella protothecoides
ACCACCACACACACACACACACACACACAGGAGACCCACCTGGCGAAAAAATTCTGGTCGAGTGGTTGCAGCGCCGCATCAGCATCCGCCCGGCCAGCCTGCTTCCGTCGCTCAAACTCCTCCACCATGCGGATAGCGTGGAAGGTGGCGAAGAGGTCGCCGACGGTGCGCAACTCGGAGATGACCGCAACGACGTCGTCCACGGTCGAACGCAGCGCATCCAGCACGGGCTGCTGCTGCTGCTGCTGCCCCTTCTTCTTCTTCTTCTTCCCCTTCTTCTTCTTCTTCTCCTTATGAAGGTCCCGGAAGCCGTTCCAGGTCGTCTTTATGGAGGTTGTGGTGTAGTCACCGAGCACCTACAGTTTGTCATAGTGCGGGCGCAGGGTGTCGATAGGTGTGTGTGTCTGGGTGTCTCGATCATTAGAGCCACTCATGCTTGGAGACGCTCCAGTCGGCCCCCCTGGACGCCCCCCTTCCAAAGTGGCACACCAAGTCCTCACACACCTTCCCGTATCGGCCTTTCGTGCCCGCCTCGCCTGGCGCCGTCCGCCACTCGTTCACCGTGGCATCATTCTGCCACTGTTGATCTCTCTT
>NW_011934225.1:0-561 GCF_000733215.1 Auxenochlorella protothecoides
CCTCGACCCCAGCGATTGGCGCCAGCGCAGCTGCTGAGCCCGTCTTAGACATCGCGTCCGGCCTGCCGCCCCGGGCCCTGGACCCTGGCGTCTCCACAGCTGCAGCGCCCGCCCCGGCCGCCGCGCCCGACCAGACACTGCCAGCCCCAGCCGCCAGCAACGTCGCAGCGGCCCCCCCAGCCCCGGCCGCCGCGCCCGACCAGCCGCCCCCAGCCCCTACCACCGGCAGCGATGCAGCACCACCACCACCCTCGGGCAGGGCGGCTGCGTGGTGGCATGTGCCATTCACGCAGGAGCAGGTGGACTGGATCGTCGAACTCCGCCGGCGCATGCCGAAGAGGCCGAAGTCGGGTCTGTGGGAACATCATCCGCACCTCTGCCTGCCGCTGGCCAGGCGACTCCTCGCGGAGCGCGAAAGGCGACAGCCGGCCGCGCCAGCCCCCGCGCAGACGCCCGGGGATGCGCCACAAGGGCAGGCGGGCGAGGAGGCGACGCAGCACGACGCAAATTGCCCAGATGTGAGTGGTGAGGGACGACCGGGAATGCGCGAGTGTATGAACA
>NW_011934226.1:0-2898 GCF_000733215.1 Auxenochlorella protothecoides
GTTGAAGTATGTGCGGGAGGGAGTGACTATGGCCAGTCCCCTTTCTGGAAGTTTAAAGCTCATGGCACCCTACCCCGCGGCGAGTCCTCTCCCTCAACACCGGGCTCGCCTGGGGTCGATGGAGAAGAGGTCGGCGGGCAGGGGTGTGTGGCGGCGCGTGAAGAGCCAGAGCAGGCCCAGCGTGACGCCGGTGCCCAGCATCTGGTTTAAAAGGATGAACAGCGCCTTCACGTCCATGGGCAGGGAGCCGACGGAGCTGCCCAGCGTCCAGCGCAGGAGGGTGACGGAGAAGAGTCCGGTGGCGGCAAAGGTCAGGCTCCATGAAACCAGGCCCAGGGCGGTCTCCCCAAGGCCCCAGGGCACCTGCGCCATGGCACAATTTTGAGGGTTGAGGGAGACAGAGGGCGGAGGATGGGTTCGTGTGGGGCGTCATGATCAGGCTCTGGGACAGGGCACGGTCCTGAGATGACACTCATGTGTGGGGCCTGGCCTCAGACATGACCTTCACATGGGGAACGCCTGCGGTCGTGTGGAGCATCCTTGCTGTGCCCATGCCACACAACTTGATACAAGGCCACACACTCACGTCCCAGGGTTGAAGGTACGCCCGGAGGTCCAGGGGCCCATATGTGCCCTGGGCCGAGGAGGAAAGTGGGCCAGGGGCTGGCATCTTCTGGGGAGGGAGGCCATGGCATGCTCTGCCATCAAAAGCATCCAGCAACCTTCTCAGACCAGCTGTAAGCCCCCAGAGATCCTCACCGGCTCCTTCTCGGGCGGCGGTGGCGGCGGCGACGGCCTCCTGCCTGGCGCACTCTGCTGCCGCTTACCCTGAAGGCTGGACTTGAGTTGGTCCTGTAGGGTGGCCACTGGCGACTTGGAGCCTGGGCTCCTGTCTTGCCTCTCATCTGTTCAATTGAGAAGGGGCATGCGTGATATCTTACACTCCCTAGATCATGTGATTGCATAGCACATCCCGCTTCTTGACCGGCTGCAACATCCGATGATTGCACCCCAGCCATGCGCATGGCGCATGCACAGCGCCCCATGCGCACTCTGTGCTCGGAGCAACGAGACGCCGCATCTTCGCCGCCATGAGACAGGACCAAATGCTGGACGTAGATGCTGAGAGGACAGGGAGGGCATTGGCAGCTGGTGCGCCGCTGGGCATGCCCGTGCGCTCGGCATTCCTGCTGCCACAGGCATAGGGTCGGCGATGGGGCACTCGCGACTGCGTGACGGATCCGTCAACCGCGATGATATCAATGCTGTCTGCGCTCATCATGCCGAGTGCGCGTCATGCCATGCATGCATCGCTCCATCCCTGGCCTGGACTTGCCGCATGCCGTCGTGTCACTGGACGCGGTGCGGTAGTCACCCCTCAAGGTTGCGGCGCGCCCACCTTGCAGGGCACTCAGTCTCCTGCTCGAGTGCCAATCCAGACCATTTCCCACCTTCTGCTAATGCACCGCCATCCAAACGTCTTTGCAGCATTCATCATATCGTTTTGGAGACAGGTAGAGGGATCATCGCTGACGCATTGGTGTCGCAAGCACAGGCATCCGGCACATGCCCGCCGTGCTAGCTGGCCCGGGGCCTCGTCGCCGTCAGGGCGCCTGCGCCGCCCCCTCTGGCGCGCTGGCCGTCAGTGCCTCCGGCCGCACCATCTCCACGCTGATGCACCGCAGCACGTCCCCCGGCCTGAAGTGGGAGAAACCCGTCAGCGCCACGCCGCACTCGCCGCCCTTGCCCACCGCCTCCACCCCCAGCTTGACGCGGCGCAGAGAGGCGCAAGGCCCTTCGTGCACCAACTCCCCCGCGCGCAGCACGCGGAAGGTGTGGCTCGCGCGCAGGCTGCCCTCCTGCACACGGCACCCCGCCACCACTGCCGCCTCGCGACCCCTGCGATGGTTGTTGGGGTGAGTTGTGTGGGATGGGTGAGTTGTGTGGGATGGGTGAGTTGTGTGGGATGGGTGAGTTGTGTGGGACGAGCGGGGTTTGGGGCGAGCGGGGTGTGCGGCGAGCGAGGTGCGGCGAGCACTCTGGGGTGAGCGCAGTCGGGCCTCGGCAGCTCGGAGCCACGTGTCCGAAGCGGGGCGCATAGGCCGCTCATGTCTCTGTCATCCTCTCTCATTCCCAGGACAAGGGGGGGCGTCCTCCGGCACAGCAAAGCACCGCGTCGGGCGTCCAGAACCGCATCGTGGAAGAGGTGCTCCCCCCACAGAGCATGCCGCCCCTGGCGCTGCATGGCCCCTGTTCTTGCGGAAGACATCGCCCCCCCCCCCCCAACTCCCTTTGTCGGAGACCATTCTCCCACCGCGCCCAAAGCCACTTTGCACGCACCATGAATGGCCCCCCTCCATCACACACACACAGCACTCATCCCCCGACCACCTGGTGGCCTTGACATCGAAGACCTGAAGCACGGCGGCCTCGCCCGCCACCACCTCGCGCTCGACGCGAGGCGCCTCGCCCAGCATCACCTCCCCCAGCTCCTCCAGCAGCTTGTAGATGACGTCGTGGCGGTGTAGGGTCAGGCCGTGGCGGCGCAGCTCCGCGTCGACGGCCGCGCCGGCGGTGCGCACGCCAAAGGCCACGACGCGCGCGCGCAGGGGCACCGCCAGCTGCACGTCGGAGGCCGACACGGGGCCCACCCCGGCGTGCACCACGCGCAGTTCCAGCTCACGGCAGGAAAGCGCGGCGAGGGCGTCGCACACCGCCTCCACCGACCCAGCCACGTCGGCTTTGACGATCAGGGGGACGACGGAGCGCGTGGGCGGCGGCGCGGCGGCGGCCTCCGCCGCCGCGGCGGCGGACACCAGCCCCCCCGCTGCGCGCAGGCCGCCGCGGACGGAGCGCTTGCCGCGCATGCCGCTCGTGGCGGGGGCCAGCGCGACGGCG
>NW_011934226.1:3743-22590 GCF_000733215.1 Auxenochlorella protothecoides
GTCGCCCGCGGCGGGCACGCCGCGCAGGCCCGTGATCTCCGCCGGCTGGCCGGGGCCCGCGGTGTCCGCCGCGCGGCCATCACTCCCGCACCCCGCGCCCGCGCCGGTCCGCGCACCGCGCGGACGCGTCCCCACTCCGCGCCGGCCACGACGACGTCGCCGGCGCGCAGCGTGCCCTGGCGCACCACCACCGTGGCCACGGGGCCGCGCCCCCTGTCCAGCCGCGCCTCGACCACCACGCCCGCGGCACGCGCGGAGGGGCTGGCGCGCAGGTCCATCATCTCCGCCTGCAGCAGCAGGGCCTCCTCCAGGGCGTCCAGGCCTGTGCCGCGCGGCGCGGCCACCTCCACCACCTGCACCGTGCCCCCGGCCTCCTCCAGCTCCAGGCCCAGGGAGAGCAGCGCGGCGCGGACGCGCGCGGGCGCCGCGCCCGGCACGTCGCACTTGGTCAGCGCCACGACGACGGGGCAGCCCGCCGCGCGCGCGTGCGCCAGCGCCTCGCGCGTCTGCGGCATCACGCCGTCGTCGGCCGCGACCACCAGGACCACGATGTCGGTGACCGCCGCGCCGCGCGCGCGCATGGCGCAGAAGGCCGCGTGCCCCGGCGTGTCCAGGAAGGTCAGCGCGGTGCCGGAGGCGGGGAGCGGGAAGCTGAAGGCGCCGATGTGCTGGGTGATGCCGCCCGCCTCGCGCGCCGCCAGCGCCGTGCGCCGCAGCGCGTCCAGCAGCGTGGTCTTCCCGTGGTCCACGTGGCCCATCACCGCCACCACCGCCGGGCGGGGGGCCGCGTCGGGGGCGTCCCTGGATGACGACGAAGCCACCGCCGCCGCCTCAGGGTCCAGCACCGCCGCCACGCCGAGCTCCATGGCCGCCAGCTCGGCGTCCTCGGGCGACACCAGCTCCTGCTCGGAGCCAGGGGGGGAGCCCAGGCTGGCCAGGATGCCCTCCAGCCGGGACAGCGGGCAGCCTGGTGGGGGGAGGGGGGGGGGGGGGGACACGCAAGAATGTGAGAAAGATGCACGGTGTGGGGTGGGGGTGCCACTTGGTAGGGAGAGGAGGTGGGCTGTGAGGCACGCGAGTGAGGAAGGCCCAGCCGTGCGGGCAGGAGCCCTGGGCATGAGGGAGACCCACACGCCCTGTCACACACCCAGAGCCACGACACCCAGGCACGGCCATCGACCTGCGCCGCTCACCAAACAGGCTGGCCAGGCGCAGCACGGTCACGTCCGCGGGGATGACCACCGGCGGCTGCACCGCCGGCGCCGCGCGCACGGGCTTGGGTCTCGTCCCCGACCCCCGACCATCCTGCAGGTCGGCGTGCTCCCCCCACAGCTCCGCCTGCGGGTGCGCCTGGCGCGGCCGCCGCTGCTGCTGCTGCTGCTGCTGCTGCATGTCGCCGGCGCTGCCCCACCTGGGTGCCTGGTCAGGACCCAGCTTCCCCTGCGCCCGCAGCCACTCGCGCTGCTCCTCGGGCGTGCGCGGGTGCCGGCGCGGCTGCGCCCCGGCCTCCCACAGCATCCCGTTTGCCCGCAGCCACTCGCGCTGCTCCTCCGGCGTGCGCGGGTGCTTCCACGTCGCGCCCGGCGCCGACCGGTCTATCCACTTGCCCGTGGCCTTGAGCCACTCCCGCTGCTGCTCGGGGGTACGCGGGTGCCGCGCCTCGCGCCGGGCCGCGCCTCCTGGCGTGGCCTTGCCCGGACTCGCTGCAGCACGCGGAGCCCCGCCCGGCGGCCGGGGGGCCGGGATGTGGTTGACCCCGGGCCGTTGGGGGGGCGGGCTGGGCGGTGCGGTGCGGGGGATGTGGCGTGGCCGCGGCGCGGGCGGCGTGTGGGGGCCGGCTGCCCTGGACCGAGGCCCGGACTGGGGCTGCTGCTGCGGCCCGGGCTGGCGCTGGACGTTCCCATTCACCTGTGCGCGAGCGGTGGAGGTCCCAGGGGTGTGCCTGGTGGATGGACCAGCCGCTGGGGAGCCTGGATGGTTGAGGGGGGGTGATTGTGCTGTCGGGAGGGTGGGTGTACGCAACACGGCATGTGTTGGGACGCGCAGGGTGGTGGACCTGAACCTTGACCTCTCGCAGAGATGGTGAGACAGTTGCGTTTTCACACGTCCAGGACCAACCTGACCAAACCCGAGGGCCATGCAAAACGTATAGCCACTCTTGTGCCCATCAAAGTGGCGGCCAACTACCCTCAACTACTCACCACTCCCCCGAGGCCCAAACCCATGCGATCCCAGTCTCACCCTGGTTGTGACTACCGCGGGCCTTGTTTGGTGGCGCTCTGGGCACACTCCTCTCCACGGCCTCTGCCTCCTGGGCCGGGAGGGCCGAGCGCAGGGCTGCCCGGGTGGCTGCATACCCACGTCGGGCAGAGTCCGCGAGGCTGGCGCCAGCACTGCTCCTGATCTGATTGAATGTTTCCAAGGACCAAGACGAATTTCCCTGCTGAAAGTATGCCCGCAGCAGAGGTGAGAGGGAAGAGCTGCGTGGGGGCATGCCTGCCTCGCCTCGGGTTCCTCCGCCTCCAAGCCAGGATCAATAATTATGCATATTATGAGACCAGTCTAGTCCAATATTATGCCTGATGGCTGAGCTGTGCGTGCGCAGGCGTATAGTCATGTATTCATCGCGGGTTGCAGCTGAGAGCGCGCAATGGCAGCAGCCTGATTGCGGGTGGTCAAAGGCGCGATGGAAGCATTCACATCCATCATCAGGACATCCACGTTCAATACGGTCACCAAATCCTTACAAGTGCATAGTAACAGTCAGGTGTGTAGACACACAGACTTACGAGCCCCTGTTCGTGGGCCCCCTCGCCTCGATGGCAGGAGAGTCCGTCGGGCTCGACTCCCTGGGCCCACAGGAGCTAGCTGAGGTGGGGAAGCAGCTGGAAGGCGAGATCAATGGATTCATCCAGAATGCTCTCACCTTGCAGCAGACGGCGGGGAAGTTTGCCGCTGCAGGGCAGTCGGTAGAGTACCTGCAAGGGCAGAAAAAAGGTGAGGAGACCTGGCTGGGATGGATTTAGGACTGGCAGGCAGAGAACTTGATCACATGGCTTGGTATCATCCCCGTTAATTGCAGCCGCGAAAGGGAGGATCGGCTACATGTGGAGTTGGAGTGCATTCTGATGTTACACCCATACCATCTGACTCACGTCCCTGCCCACTCCTTGCTTTGATGCAGGTCAGCCCCTTCTCCTCCCCCTCACCGAATCTCTGTACGTATCTGGGACCTTAGAGTCTGTGGAAAGCGTGCTCCTGGAGATTGGTACCGGGTATTTCGTCGAGGTGGGCTACTCTGGAGGGGGGGGACCCCATGGGTGCATTTCTTGGTGGTTGAACCATTCATCCACATCCATCCTATGAGCCAACCCTTTCAAAGTTCTGCATAACGTCCATCAGTGTCTATTATATTTCTAAGCAAGCCGCACTCCCCTCGCTTGCATGCAGCGTGATCTGGAGGGCGGCATTGACTACTGCCGCAGGAAGGTGCTGCTCGTGAGGGACAAGACGGAGCAACTGTCTCAGGTATGGATGGGTGCCGATGCTAGCAGGAACGGCCGAGAACAGGCTATGTATCTAGATCCAGTTTGCCTGCCATGACAACCGCGGCTGTCTGATTGCTACCAGGACGGCTTACCCTGCCATCCAGCTTAGTTTGTCCCCATCCCATATACTGAAGTTACACCATCGCACTCCTCCCGCACACAGCTCATCAAGTCCCGGCAAACAGCGCTGGCTCAGGTGAACGCTCTTCTAGAGCAGAAGGTGGGCGGTCAGGCAGGCCAGGCCTGAGGAATCGGATGGCATCCATGGACGCGTATGGTCATGGTTGTGCAGAGTGTCGCGCTCAACAAAGCCTCTTTCAGTGCCGAAGCCTCAAGAGCTATTCATCCTGCCTGCGTCACCAGTGTCTTCCTTCAGCTCATATTCAAGCTTGTAATTTGTCACAGTGATTTAAAACATTACTTTGGGTTCCGAAGACACTCATCAGAGTATTGCTGAAAACATTGTGACGGCACAGAGTCAGGTCAGCTAAGCTTTATGCACTTCCACCCCATCAATTCCACCCACTCAGCTTTCCTCCGTCTCGCTGTCAAGCTGGACCTCCTCTGGGTTTTGTGGCCCAAGCACGGCGGCCAACGAGGCGAGGAGAGGGGGCCTTCCGTCGCTGCCGCACAGGTTTGAGTTGTGTTCCGCCTCTGCACTGTCCTTGTCCTCCTCCTCAGACTCGAGGTCGAGGTCGATCTCCTCCGGGTTGGGCTCCGAGGCTCTGGTAGCCTGCGGCGGCGTCGGACCTCCTGCGGCCCAGCCCCCGTGCGGCGGGCCGGGCACCGCATCGAGGTCCAGGTCATAAGGCAGGCCCAGGCGGCGCAGGTACTCCAGGGTCTGCGGGTTGCGCGGCGCGGCGCGCGGCATCCGCCCCCGCTGCCCGGGCCGACCCGGGTCGTGCGCCGGCGCGGTGGCCACAAAGTTGGTGGGCACGGCCAGGTCGCCGGTGGGAGAGGCGGCGCGCAGGGCCGCCTCGGCCGACGCGACCTCCGCCGGGGTCACGGGGGCCGGCGGCCCGCGCGGCAGCGCCGTGGGCGCCGGTGCGAGGTTCTGCAGCTCGTGCGTGGCGCGCAGGACCGCCGCCCACTCCGCGTCGTATGTGAACTCGTGCGCGCCGGAGGCCTCGGGGAAGTCCAGCACCTGGAGGAACTGGCGGCGCGGCAGGCACTTGTCCAGGGACAGGAAGCGCGTGGCGGGGTGGCGGCCCCGGACACGAGGGGCTGCATTGCTGCTTCTGGGCTCAAGGGTGCCGGGTGACGAGCCTTTGGGTGGATGCTTCTGTGGGACCTCTTGCTCGGGCTCCGCAGCGTGTCGCACTAGCGCGGCAAACTTGGTGTGCAGGTGGGCGCTGAACCAGTAGGCAGGGCGCAGGTGGTGGAGCAGCTCTGCTGCTGGGGGGGAGCCCAAAGAGTTGTCGGTGATCTGGACGGTGTGAGGGTGGGACAAGGGGGGTGGCAGTGGATAAATGGAGGTGTGGGTGATATGCTGGCGACCTTTTGAAAGCTGGGTGATCACCACATGCAGAAGACTGGCACCGCTCGAAGGCACAGCTGGGCAGCACAGTCGCTACAACTCTCGCTCAGCAAGGCGTGGGGTCCACAGGTCTCTTTGTGTACACACCAGGGTGATACTCAAGGAATGCAGGGCTGCTGCGGTATTGCCAGCGTCCAGCCCATCTCCCCCTCATCGCTTCTGCACACAAGATCCTGCCTCTGATCCCCACCTGCCCTCTCCTCACCAACCCCTAAACCCAGGCTGCCCACCCCCTCTTCCTGTTGTTACCTCGCTGCGCAGGAAGGACTTTCTTCGCAGCAGGGCGTCCAGGTCGCCGTGGCGCGCGATGCCCTGCGGCCAGTCGTGGCTCAGCATGATGTCCGGGGCGGTGGCCAGCCTGGCCAGGCGGTGCACCTCCAGCGAGCGCACGTGGTAGGCGCTGCGCATGCTGCTGTTGTTGTACGGCGGGCGCTCAAAGTGGCCCAGCGGATAGTGGTGCGCGGCATAGGTGCCGGAGAGGCCCGCAATGCGCAGGCCGCCAAAGCCGACCACACCCGCGGCGCCCAGGTACAAGATGTTGGGCGCGGCCCAGCCGCCGTAGTGCAGCTCCCAGAGGTGGTTGGCCGCCTCATGGTTGCCGCCGATGAACAGGGTGGGGATGGGGGCCCGGGCCTCGCCTGAGTAGTACCTGTAGAAAGACTGGATTGACCTGTATTTTGGCGGGCAGGCCATGCATTCCAAGTCATCCAGATTGCGGACCGCCTGTGTGTGGGGGAGGGCGGGGAGGGGGATGAGAAGCCATGGTGACGCCAGGCAAAGCGGGCATGTAT
This sequence comes from Auxenochlorella protothecoides, assembly GCF_000733215.1. Classification (NCBI taxonomy): domain Eukaryota; kingdom Viridiplantae; phylum Chlorophyta; class Trebouxiophyceae; order Chlorellales; family Chlorellaceae; genus Auxenochlorella; species Auxenochlorella protothecoides. The sequence goes on from NW_011934226.1 coordinate 9,620, forward strand.
GAAGGCAGGCTTGTTCTTGTGGGGAAGGAGTGGAGAAACAGATCACAACATCAAAGCTCAGCAGACCTGGAAGTCGCCGCAGCAGATGAGCAGGTCGATGGGACGGCCGTCCTGCTCTGCAAGCGCCTGCAGGGTGCTGTAGATGGCGTCCAGCTCTCCATGGCAGCAGCCTTCCACGGCTACCTGAGCAGGGATCATGTCCATGATCAGGCAGAGCATGCTGCAAAGGCATTGCATGTCGGGGTGGGGTTGTTGCAATGCTTGAACAGCCCAACCTTCCACTCGCCCCATCGAAACACACCCGGAGACCCGTCATGACGTTTGAGAAATCCTCCACGACTCTGCTCAATAGGTGCCCGCAGGCCATGTGCGAGCCGCGACCTGCATGCCGCAAATTGTTCGCTGCCGGTTTTGGGCACGATTGCCGCTCCCTGCTCAGCTGCGGACGGCAACCGGTGAAAAATGAAGAACTAATCGTCACGATATAACTGCATTGGGAGACGTATGTACTCCGGTGCATGGCCAGCCATGCAGGGACTGACACACCGCCAGGGCGCCATGGTCACCTCCAGATTCGTGTTCGGAGGGATCCCAGAGCAGGCACCGCACGGGCAATCCTGGGCCGCGCGCGGGCAATCACATCCGGCCCCGGATGGGCCCTGTCAGCCAGATGTGGCCACGTGCGGGCTTCGCCATCCCGTCCCCCGACAGGGGCTTCCTGGCGCGCCTCAGCCGCGGGTCCGGCGCCCCGACCCCAGACCCTTCCGCCCCCTGCGACCCTGCGTGAGGCTCACCCGCTCCTGCCACTGATCCAGTCATCCCCTGGCCTCCAGGTAACTTCCCCACCCTTGACCTTCCCCCCCACACACCTGCCCCCCGAGGTGCCGTGCCTCCGGGTGCCATGATTCGCGGCCGCAGGATCGCGACCCGACTCCTCACGGAGATTCGGTCCCTGGCCCCCGCCACTCATGACCCCACCACCCTCCCGGCCCAGCTCCCAGGCATGTCCCGGTCCGCCCATGACTCCCCCCGCCCCGCCTCCAAGGAGGGCAAGGCCATGCACCCCGACCTCCTGAACGACAACATCCTGAAGACGCAGTATGCGGTGCGCGGCGAGCTGTACACCCGTGCCCAGGAGCTGGCCAAGTCTGGCGGGGAGGTGATCTACACCAACATCGGCAATCCACAGCAGCTGGGGCAGGAGCCGCTGGTGTTCAACCGCCAGGTGCTGGCCCTGCTCCTCGCCCCCTTCCTGCTGGACCACCCGTCGGCCAGTGCGCTGTTCCCACGCGAGGCCATCGACCGCGCGCGCGAGCTGCTGGCCGCCTTCGGCGGGCGCATGGGCGCGTACTCGGACGCGCGCGGCGCGCCCGCCATCCGCCAGCAGGTGGCCGCCTTCATCGAGGCGCGGGACGGGCAGCCCGCCGACCCGGAGGACATCTACCTCACCGACGGCGCGTCGGTGGGCGTCAAGTACGCTCTCAACGCGCTCATCCGCGACGGCAACGACGGCATCCTGTGCCCTATCCCGCAGTATCCGCTCTACTCCGCCGCCATCCAGCTGTTCGGCGGCAAGCTGGTGCCCTACTACCCGGAGGAGGACGCGGGCTGGGACCTGAACCTGGAGGCGCTGCGTGGCGCAGTGAAGAAGGCGCGGGCGGAGGGCACCGTACTCCGCGCCCTGGCCTTCATCAACCCAGGCAACCCCACGGGCCAGGTGCTGACGCGCGAGACGCTGCGTGAGCTCATCGCCTTTGCCCACGACGAGGGCCTGGTGCTGCTGGCGGACGAGGTGTACCAGCCCAACATCTACCAGGACGAGAAGCCCTTTGTAAGCGCCAAGCGCGTGCTGCGCGAGATGGGCGAGCCCTGGGCCAGCTCCGTGGAGCTGGCCTCCTTCCACACCGTGTCCAAGGGCATGCTGGGCGAGTGCGGCCTACGTGGAGGGTACGTGGAGTGGGTCAACATCCACCCAGGCGCGCAGGCGGAGCTCTACAAGGTGGCCAGCGTCAACCTGTGCCCCAACACCGTCGGCCAGGCTACCGTGTCCCTCATGGTGGCGCCGCCCACAGGCGACAGTGAGGCCGCGCGTCAGTACGCCAAGCAGTACGAGGACAGCCTGGCCAGCCTCAGGTAGGATTGATGTTTTGACTTTTTTTTTGGGGGGGGGGGTTGTTGATATGGGAGCTGGGGCTGAATAGCACGATGCCCACCAGATGTTCCCCAGCGCTGGGCCAGAGGCATTCCGTCCCCGGTTCCCCCCTCACCTTGCTCTCCTCATGTATTGCGTACCCTGTGCCACCTGCTCTCATACACTCCTTTGAACCAGCCGTATATTCTCCCCCTGATCCTGCCCACCCTGGTTTCCCAAGCACCCCCAGCACAACCCACCCCACCCCCACCCCCCCATCACCGCCAGGCGGCGGGCCCACGTAATGACCGACGCTTTCAATGGGCTGGAGGGCGCATCCTGCAACTTCACCGAGGGCGCCATGTACTCCTTCCCGCGCCTGCACCTGCCGGCGAAGGCCATCCAGGCCGCCAAGGAGGCGGGCAAGGACCCCGACACCTTCTACTGCCTGGCCCTGCTGGCCGACACCGGCATCGTGACCGTGCCCGGATCGGGCTTCGGCCAGGTGGAGGGCACCTTCCACCTGCGCACCACCATCCTGCCCCAGGAGGACGTCATGCATGAGTTCGTGGACAAGCTGAGGACCTTCCACAAGTGCGTCCCGGGTTTTTGGTTTTGGTGGTGGTGAGGGGGGTGGGTGGGTAGATGGGGGTTGATGATGCTCTCGAGTGTGTGGGGGAAGATTGCTGCTGAGGGGTAGGGAAGTAGCAGAAGGTGAACGACACGGCTGGCATACAGGACCAATGTCTATTGTATTTTACCAAGTTCCCCCCCGCCCCCTCTGGCGGTGGGGACTATTGGCTGAGCTGGGGGTGGGCGCCAATGCTGGACAGTGCTGCACCTAGTGGCGGAGCCCGCTCAACCACCCCCACCCCCCTGTGCATCCTCAGGTCATTCATGGCCAAGTACAAGGACTGAATGGCGGTGGTAAGACCGGGCCTCCACGCATATCCTCTGCACACTGGGCAACCCCCCCTCTGCACAGACGGGCTCCCGGAGGATTCAGCTCGGCCGGTGCGTGCAAACCATTCGGCCGGCCGCGAGTTGCCCTTCTACTCGGATCGCTGGTTTACGGTACATATCAGACTCTCTGAGGCATACGAGTTAGGATGAATTGATCTTGTTTTGTAAAGAGACCCCAATAATCGCAATGCCCTCTGTTGACCCCCGAACCAACACGGAGGTATGCGCGCGGCTTTTGCAGAAGCGCTTTTGTTTCAGAGATTGCATTCGATACCCTAGACGCAACGCAAAGAAGAGGCTGTAGCTGTCTAAAAACGTAGAGTTGTGCTCGGGGTCACGGATTGAGTGATAGGTCTTTCTGGACAGCTCAGCATCGGCCAGACCGGCACGCGGGCTGTCGGCGCCCATCAGCGAAGCTGCCAGGACTCGATCAGCGCGCATAGTCCCAGCACTAGAGCCGTTACAACAGATGAATAGTATCTTGAGACCTATAAATGCACGTTCAAGCCCCCTTGTTCAGGAAATCGTAGCATCCTGTGGTGCTGATTGCGCAAATACTCCGGAACGTCAGCTAATCCGGTACAACCCTCGTACTGCCATGGGGTCCATGCCCCCCGCGCCCCTCGCCACAGCCTACATAACCCTTGGCTCGCCCCACTCACCCTAGAGACTTCAGACACCAATCTCCCTCTCACAATCCATCCGACGACATGGCCGACCAATTCGTAGTGGCAGGTAACGGTGGCATGAAGGGCGACGAGGAAAGCCCTATGGCCAAGTTCTCTTCCGGCGAGGACTCTGACCTGGAGGCATCCCGGCACGGCAACTGGGTTACCGGCGTGTTCCATATCATCACAGCAGTCGTGGGTGAGACTCCGGGCTCGGCTCTCTGCTTGGGCGGGGAATAGGACCCGTCGGCTGCCTCTGTGGTGGGGCTGGTCGGCGAGGGCAGCCCCTGGCGGTACATGCTTCCGACCCCTCCACGCGGGGAGAGCGGATGCTGGCCGGGAAGTCGACCGAGGAGCTGCTCACTGCCTGGGCGCGGTCGATCACCCCCAAATTTTCACTCCTACGACCATGCCCTTTTCGATCCGACAGGCGCCGGCGTCCTGTCACTCTCCTACTCCATCGCCCAGCTGGGCTGGATCGGGGGCATGCTCGTTCTCCTGGCCTTTGCCGGCATCACCTGGTACACAACCCGCCTGCTGGCCGACGTTTGCCTGGTCAATGGTGTCCGTCAGAGGTCCTATATGGGTAAGTGGTGGCTCTCTGGCACCTAGTGATAGGGTTGCGCTTTGCAGAACCAAGTTTTGAAGAGTATCGTGCGAGGGGTCAGGCCGTGCCATGCTGCTGTGTCTGCCCAGGAGGGTTCAACAAGCTCTGCCCTTTGGAGGGATGAGCGTGTGCAATTTGCCGTCCCCATCTCAACCATCATGCCATACTCTCATGCCCTGCAGGCGCCGTGCGCACCCTGATGGGCGAGACCCACTGCCGCCTGCTCGCGTGTGTCCAGTACTTCAACCTCTTCCTCACGGCCATTGCCTGTGAGTGTTTCTGTTTCTGTGGGCTGGATGCGGGAAGTGAGATCTTTGGCAACAATCTTGGGACTGCTGCAGAGAACCCTCCAGCACCCACCTACAGCATGCCCTGCCCTGCCGGGCTGGCATCCACCTGGCTTGACTGCCACATGTGCTGCCCTGCCGCGCCAATCTGTCGAGCCCCACTGATCCTTACTTCAAACTCACATCGCTGCAGACAACATCACCGGCGCCACCTCCATGTCCAACGTGGCGAAGACCTACTGCAACGCCGAGGGCGAGGGCTGCTTCGACAAGTACTGGGTGTTCTGCGTCATCTTTGGCGGCGCCCAGCTGGTCCTGTCCCAGCTGCCCAACATGGACTCGCTGTGGGTGGTGTCTGCCGTCGGCATGTTCACCTCCTTTGCCTACTCCATCATCGCGCTGGCCCTGGCCATCAACGAGGGCAGCTCCGGGGAGTCCAGTATCCACGGCGTGCCCAACACCCCCGCCGGCAAGATGTGGAGCGTGTTCAACGCCATGGGCGCAATCGTCTTCGCCTACTCCTTCTCCTTCATCCTGGTGGAGATCACCGACACCATGCGCTCGGCGGGCCGGGGTCCCGTTTTCCACATCAAGCGCGCGGTCAACGTGTCGATGGTCATCATCACCAGCTTCTACATCGCGGTCGCGGTGTCCGGCTACGTCGCCTTTGGCAACGAGGTCTGCGGCAACATCATCTCCTGCTTCACCACCCCGGTCTGGCTCATCCGCGCCACCAACATCTTCGTCCTCATCCACATGCTGCCGGCCTACCAGGTCTTCTCCCAGCCCCTGTTTGAGTTCCTGCAGCGCCAGATGGCGAGCGTGAAGGCCTTCCCGCCCTGGGTGGCCTCCGTGGCGTTCAGGATCGTGTTCAGGTCGGCCTACGTCGCCTTTGTCGCCTTCATCTCCGTCTGTCTGCCCTTCTTCAGCGACATCGTTGGCCTGATTGGGGCCATCGGCTTCTGGCCCGCCACCGTCTTCTACCCCATCGAGGTGGGCAGGGTTGGGTGCGGTGGGAGGCTGGGTAAGCGGGAGTTTTGCTGCGTGCGCCGACACAGTCGGCCCTCGGGCCGGGGGCGGCGGGATTGCCCATGCAGCAGGGCTGGGAAAGGGACGCATGCATCAATGGGGTGGAGGGGTACCGGTCCCAAAGGGCAAGGTGCATTTGTAAAGCCGCTGACCAACTGTCTGTGGGGCCCTCCACGAGCATTGCCATCTCAACCCCCACCTCCTGGACCTCTCCGCAGATGTACATCAGGTACCGCAAGCCGGGGCCGACGGCGCGCTACGCCCTGGAGGCACTCAACGTCCTCTGCTTCCTGGTCACCGTCTGTGCCATCGCCGGCTCCGTCCAGCTCATCGTCGCAGACTCCGCAGACTACGAGGTCTTTGGCAGCTAGAGTTGCCGTTGCTGCTGAGGGACGCTCCTCGGCCGCGGGCAGGCATCTGCCGATCGCAGGACGGGACTTGCCCCTGCAGAGGACTCTGTCGACACCTCCCCTTGACAAACCATCTGGCTCCTGAACCACTTTCCGCGGCGCCGGTCGAGCCAGCTCGCAAGCGATGGTGTGCACAAAACTCACCCGCCCCTTGTGGTGTGGCAGTTGATACATCGCGCCTCTCAACTCCCTTGGCGACATGCTGCCTCTCAGCAGGGGTCGTGCTGCAGGGCTGCCCAACGTATCTTGCTCGTCACCAAGCCCCCTTTGCGCTTGCCTGCCACCTGGGTCATGCACTGACATCAAACCCACCAGCAGAACTCTTGACTCGCAGCCCTATGCTCTCCTCCTTGTGAAAGAGGTTATACCTCCCCAAGCCTTGTCTCTGTTCCCCCGGCGTAGTGGCTCTCCTTCGCGTGGGGCAAACCCAACCCCCGCCCCTGTTCCTCGCAGCAAACCCTGAACCGCTGTCAATAGCGGCGCTGTCAAGTGGGCTTTGAGGCTTGATGGCTTCTGAACCCCCTCTGCACAAGAACACATGGTGTCTTTTTTCTGTATTCTAACCTCATACCAAGTCGACAGCTGGTGGGTTTGAAGAGTGGGAGGTTGGGGAGGTCAGAGATCCCTGGTGGAGATTTCCCTCGTATATTTGTCCCGGAGGGCGCGAAAAATTGAGGTGGAAGCGATCCCCCGAGCAACCATCACATCGGATTGCTCTCCGGAAGGTAAAGTTGTCTTGTAATACCATCAAGCATTTCCAGTACTAGCACTCCTATGCTGCCTCAGGCTTCCACGCATCGGAACCCTAGCACGGAGCATTCTCGTAGCACGCTGGAGTCTCAGCACAGAGCGAATCCGAGTGTCTTGAGGTCAGGAGTAGCATATTCACTCGTTGGTAAACACACTGTGGAGAACAGCCTGTCGCTGTGAGCACAGGACCGGAAGGGAGCCACGGTACGGGTGCAATGAATGGCAAGGGGGGACACGACTCTACCCCTTTTTGTGAAGACTTCCATGCACATGACTTCAGCATCGTCTCCTGGGGCTAGTATGTTCAGCACATTGCGGCGTCTCACATGCAGGTTCCAGGCCAGGCACGGCTATGGCCGACAGGGCGGGGCCAGCCACTGAGGGGCCAGGGGTGGAGGAGTCGCTGTTGCTGCTGGACCTCCCGGAAACCTGCCCCTTCCCCCCCGCCAACTCCACCCTATCCCTGCACGGGCTGCAGGGGCTGAGCCCCACCCTGCGCATGCCCGACGGCAGCCAGCTCGCCGGCAGCCTGGCCACGCCGGCAGGCAGCACGCTGCTCATGTCGGGCACGGAGGCCACGGGCCTCCAATTCCTGGGCCAAACTCGCACCACCGTCAGCTTCGCTCCCAGCAGCGAGGCATGATGACTGTATGGCTGGCTGAAAGGGCCGGGCCCGGCATGGGAAAGCCAGGCGCGGCTGCCCACCACATTGATGGGAGGAGGGTCTCCGGGGCCTCCAGGCTCGGGTGCCGCCCTCCAGCCTGGCAGTGCGGGTGTGACCGCTGGCTGGCAGTGCGGGTGCTCGGCGGCCATACCTTGCTTGCCTGTTTGTCAGCGAGTGTACAGCGAACTTGATGACAAATCAGGGGCGCGAGTGGAATGATTTGCATGGATCGCAGACGCCAGACGGGTTGATGCCGCCAGAGGGGTCCTGTCTCGAGCAGCACCTGTGTTGGGGGTCTACCGCACAGCATGCGTCCCGCTGGCTGCACGCCCCGCGTGCCGCTCGGCCCTGAAGGCCATCTCCGCCGCCACCAGCCGGCTCAGGACCTCCTGGAATGTGGGCCGCTTCCTGGGAGCGCCACGGGCAGAGGAGATGGTTGGAGGTGCATATGCTGGACGAGAGGCGACCCGGTCGCGGTGCAACGCCAGGTGGCATCGATGGTGATTTGGCTGGCAACATGCCCTGCGCTGCAGGCACCGCCGCCCGCCGTCCCTGCCTGCTCCATCGACGTCTTCTCTGATGGGTCTGCTGAATCCCCCTCCCCCACCTCTTGCCCCCCAAAACCCACGAACAAACGCAAAATCACAGACCCTCCAACCCACCAGGACTCCTGTGCCCAGCAGTCGTGCGCCAGGGCGGCGTACGCCGGCGGGCAGCCGGGGTCAAAGACGGGGCGGAGGGTGCCCTGGACCACGCCGGCCAGCACGGCGTGCTCCCTCACCCCGCTGTGCACGCTGCGGCAGTGGTACATCTCCCACACTGCGCAGGCGAGCAGGGCAGGAAGAGGGGTCGGAGGAGGGGCGAGGGGTGTGGCCACACGAGGACAGGGTTGCAGCGAGGAGTGCCGGTGCCAGCCTGTAGGACAGGCCTGGCAGGGCCGCTCGTCAGGGTGCCCCCAAGATCATGGCCCGCATCTCACAGCATTCATAGTGCAAGCAGGTGATCCTTCCCCGCCCAGTGGCCCCCCTCCTCAACCTCCCCCCCTCTCAACCTCCCCCATTCTCAACCTCCCCCCCCTCTCAACCTCCCCCCCTCTCAACCTCCCCCCCACTCAACCTCCCCCCCACTCAACCTCCCCCGCCCCCCAACCCCCTCCTCGCTCGCACTCACGCATGATGCCAAAGGCAAAGACGTCCGAGGCCGTGGTGGCGGGCCCGCCGGCGATCACCTCGGGCGCGGCGTAGGCCACGGTGCCCAGCGCCACCCCACCGCCCGCGCGCCCCGCCTGGCTGCCCGGGAGCCCGGCCAGGCCGCCAGCCCCCGCAGCTCCACAGCCGCCTGCGTTGCGCACCAGCCCAAAGTCGGCGACCTTGGCCACGTAGCCCCTGCGGTCCACACGGTGCGTGGTCAGCAGGACATTGGCGGGCTTCAGGTCCCTGCAGGTGATGGACGGCAGGAGTGGGAGGCGTGAGTCTCAGGAGGGGAGGAGAACCCACGCCAAGTCCAGGCTGCAAAGCAGGCACAACGTGCGCAGCAAGGCCAGCGCCAGTCGCCCTCCCCTAGCTCTCCAGGAATGGGGCCCCGAACCATGTCCAGACAGGGTCATTCCCAAGCTCGCAACCCCTGGGACTGCCCAAGGAGGATCAGTCCCCGGGCTCCCTCCTCTTCATCACCCCTCCCTACCCAGGCACGCACCCATGGACGATGTCGTGGCTGTGGATGTAGGCCATGCCCTTGGCGACCTCCTGCGCCGTCCGCAGCAGTGCTCTCTGCAAGTGTGTGTGTGTGTGTGTGTGTGTGTGTGTGTGTGTGTGTGTGTGTGTGTGTGTGTGTGTGTGTGTGTGTGTGTGTGTGTGTGTGTGTGTGTGTGTGTGTGTGTGTGTGTGTGTGGTGGTGTGTGTGTGTGTGTGTGTGTGTGTGTGTGTGTGTGTGTGTGTGTGTGTGTGTGTGTGTGTGTGTGTGTGTGTGTGTGTGTGTGTGTGTGTGTGTGTGTGTGTGTGTGTGTGTGTGTGTGTGTGTGTGTGTGTGTGTGTGTGTGTGTGTGTGTGTGTGTGTGTGTGTGTGTGTGTGTGTGTGTGTGTGTGTGTGTGTGTGTGTGTGTGTGTGTGTGTGTGTGTGTGTGTGTGTGTGTGTGTGTGTGTGTGTGTGTGTGTGTGTGTGTGTGTGTGTGTGTGTGTGTGTGTGTGTGTGTGTGTGTGTGTGTGTGTGTGTGTGTGTGTGTGTGTGTGTGTGTGTGTGTGTGCTGGTGGGATCGCTCTGGCATCGCAGCGGCCTGGCGGCCTGGCGGTGAAGCACAGACAGCCAGTCGGTGGCGTGGTCGCGTCTGCCCTCCTGGTCCACACACCTCGAGGCGAAATCTCCTCCCCCATCTCCCCGCCCTTGAATAGAACAGCAACTATGCGCCCCGCTCACGTGTGTGACGTCGGCGCTCCACTTTGCACTGGGCAGGTAGGCGCCCTTGCTCAGCGCCCGGCCCAGGCTGCCCACGTCGCAGAACTCCATCACGACCGCCAGCACGGCGTCGTGGGGGCCCAGCTCCCAGCCCTCCAGCTCGAAGATGGGCTGGCGGGGGTGCTGGGCCACACTCCGCGCCGCCACTGCCGGGGTGCGGCGGGGGGGTGAGGGGAGGGGAAGGGGTGAGGTGGGGTGCCTGGGGAGGGCAGTGGCTCGATCATGCCAACATGCACCAGCGTGCCTGCCGCCAATACCCTCGAGCAGCAGCAGCGGGTGCTGCGATATCAGATGACCACCACTCGTGAGCACCCCTCCCATCCCAGCCTCTGTCCCACCCACCCAGCCACGCCAACCTCCCCCCGCAGTGCCCCCAGCACCCTCGACTCACGTTTGTGTTTCAGGGGGGAGCCAAACCCCGCGTCGCTGTTGAAGGACTCGGCGGGGGAGACAGGCTGGCGCGGGGGGCCATCGCCCGGCAGACCGGCGGCGTCCACCTGCTCCCCCAATGGCAAGGAGGCGGGGCCTGCCTGCTCGGCAGTGGGGGACCCCGCGCGCCGCGGCGACACCCCCTCCCCTGCAGCCGCTGCTGGCGCCGCCCCGCCCATCCACCAAGCCTCCTCCCCCAGGGCGCCGCAGGCCTGCTCCCGGCCCGAGGAGTGGGAGGCCAGCCGCGGCCGCACGTCCTGGGCGGTGGGGGCCGCGCCCTTGCGTCCCAGGTGCAGGGGCGACGGGGTGCCCAGCTTCCGCGCCCCCGCCGTCGAGGCCGAGCGCAGACGGTCCAGCAGCAGGCCGCTGGGGCCAGTGGCGTCTGCGGTGAGGGGTCCATGATGGTTTGGGGAGGGTGGGTGAGGGCGTGCCGGGACGGGCGGTGTGGGGATGCTGGGGAGGGTCCTCCCCCGGGCGCTCTCCGCAGCATCGTGGCGCTGCTCATGGTGAAGTACCCGCCCCGACGGGCACCTCAGTTCTGCTGAAGCAAGGCCCCCCGGCCCCGCCCACGCATGCACACCCGAGAAGGAGCTGCAGGAGGGCTGGGTCGCGAGGGGCGAACCCCGGTCGTGCGGCTGCAGCATCGCCCTCCACGTCGGCGTCGCCACCCGCAGCGCGGCGCCGTGCAGGGCTGGGATGGCGGGGCTGGAGGGCGCGCTGCCCGGGGACAAACCGTCCGGCCCGGGCGTGGCGGGCAGGCAGGGCGAGGGGCTGGAGGGCGTGGCCGGGCGCGGCCTGCCAGGCCCTCTTCGCAGCGTCAGTGCCGCTGGCTGGCCACTGGCGTCGGCCTTGGCTGGGCTCACCTTCGGGGAGCGGGGGGTGCAGGAAGGGTCAGGGCAGTCTCCTGGAGGGGTGCGTGGCGACGAGGAGGAGGCGGGGTTGCATCTGTCAGGCGTCGGCCGGGAGGGCGTGGGGACGGGGAGGACAGCCCAGTCGTAGGACTGCACCTGCGAGGGAGCAAAGGGGAGGGAATGCTTGATCGGAAGGCTGCGACTCGGGTGGCACATGGCGCTCGCACCATGCGCTGCTCTGGGACGGAACCTGGGCTGGGTCCCTGCCACCTGGCCTTCAAACTCCGCAGGCCCCCCCCCCCCCCCCTCCTTCCACCCACCCACCACGTGCGGATGGCCCAGCTGCTTGGAGAGGACCACCTCGCGCACAGCGGCCCTCAGGCCTCGGGCGTCGTCGGCGCGGCAGGGGATGTACTTGACTGCGACGGGGGCCCCGTGCCAGCTGGCCTTGTACACAGATCTGCACATAGTACGTGTGTGTGCTGGGAGGTGGCGGCGTGCACGGGCAGGGTCTCGGCACCTGGGACAGCGGCCCAACCTGACACAACACCCGCACCCCCTTCCTTGTTATTTGCGGCAATCAGGTTCCATTGCCCCCTGCCGCGAAAAACAACAGCCCAGCGCCGGAGCTCACCCGCTGGCGCCTCGGCCGACGCGCTGGAGGGGGTCCACGGAGGTCAGGTGCAACTCGCTGGCCGACTCATCCAGGAGGACAGAGTCGAGGTGGGCGCTCATGTCGGGGTCGCTGGCGCCCTCCGAGCCCCCGTCCCAGAGTTCCTGGCCCAGCAGAGGCCTGTGCCGGCTCTTGCTAGGGGACAGGTGCTGGCTGATTGCGCGAGCCAGGCGGGCGTGGGGAGGGGTCAGGGCGCCAGGGTCGACCGTGTCGTCAGACACAATCCGTGAGGTCCTTCCATCCACTTTACACTCCTCGGTGTCCGAAGCTGCGGCGTCTGCTGCTGCCCGAGAGCGCTGCCAGGACAGGGCAGCCAGGAGGGCAAGCACTCCACCGACTCCCAAGGCAAGCATCCAGCAGGATGTGGCTTGTCCCGGGCTGCGTCTCCTACTCCGGAGTATCTGTATTGCACCGTTTCGCATTCATTTTTGCTGATGTTAAAAGTGCGATCGCGGATCTGGATTCCGGTCGTTGTGCGGGGCGGGTTTACGAAAGGGTGGTTAGCCAAGGCAGGCCGGTCGCGAGTGAGGTCCGAGCATCACGACGAGGGCGTTCTAGGTGCAATATGTACGGCATAAGGTTTCTAATCACTATAGGCAAGGCAATCGTGTCCTGGTGCTCTTCTCAGCATCTGTCGCAACCTGGCGATTATTTGCAGTTCCCGCGCTCTTGTCATCAGTCACACTGGCAAGGAGGTTAATGCCGCCGGACGAGCCAGGGTTCATGAATGAGTATCGGAGCACATAAGGAGCACGTAGATGAAGTATTTTTGCGATTTCCACAAGCCTTGAAGTAAGATCTTGGCTGCGAAAGTGTGCCCATCGTGAGCGATACCAGCTGATGACAAACTGAAGTATTAATTGTCCTCCAAAAGAGTACATGGCTTCGGATCTCAGGATGTGGCGCAAGGGGCATGGCATGCAGGTTACTTTGGCGGAACTATCGTAGACGATGAATCCATCAGTATCTATAAGCTGTCTGTTCTGCACCATGCTGGCACCTTTGGCATCGCCTCGACGCCTGCGCCTGCATGGGCGCCTCGTAATGAGAAATTCTAT
>NW_011934226.1:22600-64080 GCF_000733215.1 Auxenochlorella protothecoides
CCTGACACAACACCCGCACCCCCTTCCTTGTTATTTGCGGCAATCAGGTTCCATTTCCTCATGCCGCGAAAAACAACAGCCCAGCGCCGGAGCTCACCCGCTGGCGCCTCGGCCGACGCGCTGGAGGGGGTCCACGGAGGTCAGGTGCAACTCGCTGGCCGACTCATCCAGGAGGACAGAGTCGAGGTGGGCGCTCATGTCGGGGTCGCTGGCGCCCTCCGAGCCCCCGTCCCAGAGTTCCTGGCCCAGCAGAGGCCTGTGCCGGCTCTTGCTAGGGGACAGGTGCTGGCTGATTGCGCGAGCCAGGCGGGCGTGGGGAGGGGTCAGGGCGCCAGGGTCGACCGTGTCGTCAGACACAATCCGTGAGGTCCTTCCATCCACTTTACACTCCTCGGTGTCCGAAGCTGCGGCGTCTGCTGCTGCCCGAGAGCGCTGCCAGGACAGGGCAGCCAGGAGGGCAAGCACTCCACCGACTCCCAAGGCAAGCATCCAGCAGGATGTGGCTTGTCCCGGGCTGCGTCTCCTACTCCGGAGTATCTGTATTGCACCGTTTCGCATTCATTTTTGCTGATGTTAAAAGTGCGATCGCGGATCTGGATCCCGGTCGTTGTGCGGGGCGGGTTTACGAAAGGGTGGTTAGCCAAGGCAGGCCGGTCGCGAGTGAGGTCCGAGCATCATGACGAGGGCGTTCTAGGTGCAATATGTACGGCATAAGGTTTCTAATCACTATAGGCAAGGCAATCGTGTCCTGGTGCGCTTCTCAGCATCTGTCGCAACCTGGCGATTATTTGCAGTTCCCGCGCTCTTGTCATCAGTCACACTGGCAAAGAGGTTAATGCCGCCGGACGAGCCAGGGTTCGTGAATGAGTATCGGAGCACATAAGGAGCACGTAGATGAAGTAATTTTGCGATTTCCACAAGCCTTGAAGTAAGATCTTGGCTGCGAAAGTGTGCCTGTCGTGAGCGATACCAGCTGATGACAAACTGAAGTATTAATTGTCCTCCAAAAGAGTACATGGCTTCGGATCTCAGGATGTGGCGCAAGGGGCATGGCATGCAGGTTACTTTGGCAGAACTATCGTAGACGATGAATCCATCAGTATCTATAAGCTGTCTGTTCTGCACCATGCTGGCACCTTTGGCATCGCCTCGACGCCTGCGCCTGCATGGGCGCCTCGTAATGAGAAATTCTATTGCAATCCCTTGAAAGAATTGATCTTTGCTGTCCTACTTCTCGTCGGGCCTGCACTGGACAATAGCAGGCACTCCCCGAATAATTATCTCTCACGTGGCGAGGACGGACCACTCGTCCGACTGGCAAAATCCCCTTGCCCAGATTCGTTGTCGCTGCCCAAACGCGTGGATGTCCGAGATAAAGTGCCAAAACCCGCTACAGCTTCCTAAATTCCCATCCAATACTCATCGATTCGCAACATTTGAACGCACCCAGTTCCCTTATCGCCTCTTCGAAACCAGAGTCACTGATTCGACAGCATGTCGGGGTACGGACGCAACGATGACAACACCGGTGTGGGTGGCTACAACCAAGTCCACACCGAGACCTACGACAAGGGTGAGAGCATGCCGGAACTATTGGGTTCCAGCGCGTTGACGGGTGCGAGGTTGTGCCAGCACGCACATTTGCTGGATTGCCGAGGTCAACAGGGGTTCCGGAAATCCGTCGGAATTGATCTCGCCATCGCCTGTCCAAGGCCGTCCGCCGACGCGTGCAGCGGACAGATCATCGCACGGGTGAAGTCCCTGCACCTGATTGTGAAACAAAGCATCACCAAGATTTCTTCTTCGTCCCTCTCCTCAGAGCACCGGAGCTCGGGAGGCAGCGGCCTCGACAACCTGAAGGAGAAGGTCAGTTCCGGTCCGGCATGAATGGAGTGGTGGAGATGCAGAGCGGCTGGGCTGTCACGACCTGCCCCTCATCAGCATGACATGCCCTCTCATACCTCTATCAATACAGTTTGTCTTGAGAGTGGTGAAGCCATCTCAAAAAGCTCCACCCCGCCCCTCCGTGCCCCCTGTCCTCGCAGATCCCTGGTACTGAGGCGTACAAGGCGACCCACGGACACGAGCACCACACCCACACCGAGCAGGGCTACGTCCGTGACACGGACGCCGGCTACGGCGCGGGCCAGGGCTACAGCGCGGGCCAGGGCTACGGCGCGGGCCAGGGCTATGGCTTGGGGCAGGGCCATGTCGGCGGCCAGGAGCACGGCCACCAGCGCGCCAGCCACGTCGCCTCCGACCCGGTCTACGGCGCCACCGACGCGCACAAGAGCGGCGTGGGCGCCAAGGCCGAGTCGGCCCTGCACGGCGTCAAGGCCAAGATCCCCGGCACCCAGGAGCACAAGCTGACGCAGGAGGGTGGCCGCCCCTACGAGGGCATCCGCGGCGAGGCTGACCTCGCCGCCGGCACCGGCGGCGCCGGCTACCAGCGCAACGAAGCCCCCGTGCACGGCGGCCACCTGCACCACGAGGGTGCCGGCAGCGGGGCGGGGTACACCCGCACCGCCGCAACCCACGGCCATGACGACCTAGGCGCCGGGTCGGGCAACCGCGAAGCCGGGTACCACGGCGCCGGCGCCGGGTATGACAATGAGGTTACCCACGGATCCGCCGGGGAGAGGGGTCATGACGAGGGTGGCCAGTCCAAGCTGGGCCAGGTGTTTGAGAAGGTGAAGGCTGCCATCCCTGGCACGGCCGAGAACAAGGAAAAGAAGGCCTTCGAGGGCCGGTACTGAGCGTGTGCGATTGCGTGACACTGATCCTGAGCAATGTTGCTGGGAGTGTATCGCTCCTCGCCACCTACCCCCTGTGAAATGGTACCTCCACCCTGCATGATGATGATGCTGCGATTTTGTGCAATGAGATGCAGCACATGACATCTGAGCTCCTGCATGTCTATCAACCCACACTTTGGAGGTGGTTGGATGAGAGTGAGGGAAGCATTGGGAGGCTGGGAGAGGTGGGGGGTAAACTTCATATTGGAAGAATGGGGTGTGGGGATAGGTGCTTTGGCATCGAAATTGATGCTTTGATCGATACCCAGCTCCACTGTAGCTCATCTCCCTTGGCACAAGCACTGGATATCTAGATCGCTGAGTCTCTAATACCAGTCATACACCTGAAGCTCATGATGCTGTGCACACAGTGTATTACACGAACCGCCATTCGAACAGAAGAACTTTTACTATCAAGTCACCACACTGTATATTTTACAATCGTAGAGGCTGCAGCGCCAAGAAGTCAAGCAGACATGGCGACTAGCTATCACGAAAGCTCGATTCTTGGGCCTGCGTGGAAGCTCCCCACCTCATGAGCTTACTGAGTTTTCCTGGTAGAGGATGCATGCAGTTGGGGGTTGTCAGGGACAATCCCTGCTGTGAAACTGCCCCAGCCAAGCAAAACCTCCGGACAACGCCATGTTCAGGTGATTGTCACACAAAGTCGCATACCATGGGGCATCATACATTCCCAGAAATATTCATCCATAAGCCAAAGATCTTGTGTCCTCCCCCATACACCCCATCAACCCCCTTGCTAGCAATTCAAACGCACCCTGTGCTCCTTCGTTCCAGGGATAGCCTTCTCAACAGTGTGAACTGCCTTTGCAACCTCCTGGGGATGAGTTGAGTGTGAGAGGATTATGTGGTCGTGTAGCGAGCAAACACCAAATATGATCACATATGCTCCTGCCCACACAAGATCGAGGACCCTCGTATCCTAGAACCTCACTATTGCGAGCATTCCTCCTAAAATATACTCGACATAATGCCCATTGAGCTGATTCCAACTCTTCCCCTACCTTCTTGATCTTCACACCGACCCCCTCCTTCTCGTCATTGGCGTCCTGTCCAGCGGCTTCCTTCATCATCTCGAACTTTGGGTCGTCGTCTCTGCAGGCGTGCATGAGGATTGCGTCGATTCCCGTGAAGATGCCTGTCTGACACGATCCGACATGGGAATACCTGCCAGCAATTGCTGCATCCATGTCGCATCGAAAGCAAGGTGCCCTTCGATGCACACGCACCCTCCGGCAGGGGTGATGAGGTTTAAGCCCTCCTTTGTGGGGTGTACGTTCATGATGGCAGCGCTCGCCAGTGGGTCATGGTCCCTCTCCTCTGTCTCGGCTGGTTGGGCACTGGCGGGGGTGCCGCCTACCTTGGGCGGCCCATCGCGCACATCTACAATTGAAGTTGGGTTTTTGAAGGTAAGAAGCGGTGTCGGCTGATCCGATTGGAAGGCGCAATCCTCTTTCTTACCTGCTTGAAGTCTGGCAGGGTCCGTGGGGACGGGCGCGGCAGGAGTCGTGTTCTGTGACATGGCGATCAGAGACTTCTTTGATGTGTACAGATCAGGCTCAGAAATGCGAATTAGGTTGAGCTTTCGGCAAGCGGATGACATTTAACCTAGATACTCGGGGTTCGACACAAAGGCCAGCTGCCGTGCAGATTCACGCTCGATCAAGATCCTCATTCTTGCACAGTAGATTGCACTCCATGTCGCACTTGCATGAGAGGTCGTACAGCCGGCGGTGTGCCTCATTCCACCTCATGTTTATATTCCAACAAGAAATGAGCGTCATTTGGGTGCACTGCTCGGCAAGTATATCCCTTCTGCTGCCATCCATTTAGCTGCAGATTTCTTGGCTTTGGCGGCATACACCTCCGTGTGCCCGTGAATGGGACGCTGGAACTGCTGGCCATTGGAAGACAACGCAAAGCCGGTATCCACATGCGTGAGACTGATCACGTGGAAATGGGATGGGAAGACAAGTGGTGAGAGTAAAGTCGCACACAGCCATCTGAATGAATCCATGGATGAGCTCAACAATCAGCCATACCATTTCAGAATCAATTAAATGAATTGATCATGTCACAGGATCCCGTTGACCCTTCCAGCTGATGGGGACAAAGGATCAGCTGGGTGCTGTATCCCCACAACCGAGCAGCCATGCACAGCTTGGAAAGACCTCCCACCCCCGCCTCGGTTCACCTGACAGGGAGATCCTGGATCCAGGAGGATGCCTTCTTGCTGCTGTCCCACTCGACCAGCCACACATCGCCCGTGTCTGTCTCTGTGTCTGACCCAAAGCAGCTCACCTGGGAGAGCAATGCGTGTAGGGGTTGTGGTGAGTGTTGACCTGGATGGTGATCTTCAGGCCAAGCAACCTCTTGGGCGAGCAGCTTGAGATGATCACCGACGGTCCCTTACAAACTTCTATGGAGGACCAATCAAACGGTAAAGACGGCAGTGCAACAAGGACAGCGATTCCTCACACCATACCATACCTCCTGATTGCCGGAGAGGGGGGAGATGAAGTGGTGGCTGTGCAGCCACTTTCTTGTGTGGCCATGCTGAAGTCGCACCCTTCGACCACTGACGATGGCCTCTCCCTGCTTCCCAGCTCCCTGTGATATTTTAAATGCACGTCGGGAGCTCTGGTGTCTGTGGACATACTGGGGGCCCCCAAGCAGCCGGCTCTGTCAGCTCCCTAGACCATATCAAACATCGCACCTCACACGCCACACGCCAGTAGCTCTCCCCACTGTCGCTGTCGGGATAGCATGTCACTGATTGCTGCCCAGACCCTCTTCCGTAGCCGTAGGGTATATCATGGGAGTGCAGTCGGCATGACGTGGCCACGTGTTGCAGCTTGATCAAGCTCCCGCAGGTCACCTACAGGCAGAATTCGACGCAATGTTGAGCTTGTTGGACATCGAAAACCATATGAAGTGAACATACTTGGAGCGTGCGGCGTACCAGCGCTGCATCGTTAGTCGCGAGGGACAGACACGCTCCGACCAGAGTGAGCAGTGCTAGAGGAAGTGGGGGGAGTGCCATGGACGTGGCAACAAGCTCCTGCACTTCGAGAGATAAAGTACTTTTACTCACTATGCTATTCAATGATTGGTTTTATGGTGGATGGTTTGCGGAGTGGACTTCACCTTGCAATGCCAAAGCCAGGGTGCTATTACGTAAGGCTGTGGACCTGTCCTTGTCGCAGAATAACTTTAACGGACAAAAGCTGTACTGAGGGAACAGATGCACGTGTCTCCAGCAGTGCTAGAGGGAGTGGGGGGAGTGTCATGGACGTGGCAACAAGCTCCTGCACTTCGAGAGATAAAGTACTTTTACTCACTATGCTATTCAATGATTGGTTTTATGGTGGATGGTTTGCGGAGTGGACTTCACCTTGCAATGCCAAAGCCAGGGTGCTATTACGTAAGGCTGTGGACCTGTCCTTGTCGCAGAATAACTTTAATGGACAAAAGCTGTACTGAGGGAACAGATGCACGTGTCGCGGTCTTGAGACGAGGTGTGCTTCCTTGACCCTCTTGGAGGATGGTCGCAGGTGCTCCTGCATGCAAGACAGGAAGCCTTTGATCCCCTACCTGATGCACATAACAGAATCAAGACTTACTCTACACGTAATCAACCTGGTTCCAGCCTAAATCACATTGGGAGAAAGAAAGAAAGAAGGGACTGACCATCCTGGCATGGCAATGCACACCGCACTCGGTGTGCAGGGAAAGGGAGTGGCACACAGATCGCCCCACAAGCTGAAACTGAAAGGGCTGAGGGGCCACGAATCAGCGCAAGGCGCTACTTCCTCGCATGAGGCCCGTCGATCGCTGGGGAAAACTGCAGATTGGACCCGTGGCAGGGGCTGCTGAGGAAGCTGCTGAGTGCTGAACAATATACACCTGAGGGCCGTATGTCAAGGTCCTGGGAAGTCTCACCCTGGGCGCCCGCCCTATGGATGCTCCCTTCACCTCCCAGGGCGTGGGATCCTGGTCTTTGGAGCCACAGCGGGGAACGATGTACTGTCCCCGGCCTTCTTGCCAGCAGGCGGGAACGATCTGGGGATCTTGGTGGAGACTGGGTTCGAGCCTGATGAGCTCGCTGGGGCCAAGCCTGGGAGGTGGTGGTGGGGGCCCAGTTTGGATGAGCCCTGCCTGCACATGATGCCATGGGCCTGGCAGAGCAGGCGTGAGCATGGCTGCTGCACGCAGCAGCGACATGCAAACCGCTTCCCCGCCCCGACGCCGCTCGCTGTGAACATACACACCACTCGCCTGCGGGCCGGGGCTCCCGCCTTGCGATGGGCGAGGCGATGGTGGGCGCCAGGCGCAGCCCCTGCGGCCTGTGCGCCGCGATCCGGAGGCCGGGCGATGCTGGGCTGGGCCCGGGCGAGGCGGGCCGCGCCGCCACCTCCCGCTGCGCCTGCTGCGGCGTGACAGGACCCAGCCCCCGCCCCTGATGAACCCCGCCCTTTCCCGGCACCGCCAGCCGGTCCAGCTCGAGGCGGCGGGAGGCCGGCGCCGCGCCGGCGGCCTTGCCGCGGTGCTGGGCGGGGGAGAGGGGCATCCACGTGGCCGCGAACTCGGCCGCGGCGCGCGCCAGGCGGCCGGGGTCGGAGGCCGCCCCGGGGTCCGGCGACCCGGGCCCCGCGCCCATCAGCCAGCTCTCCACGTCCGCCAGCTCAGCGTCCTGCGCCAGCAGGTCCGCCGCCCCGCGCCATGCCCCGGCCGGGCTGGGGCTGACGGGGGCCGAGGGCGCCGCCCCCGCGCCGCCGCACGACCCGCTGCTGCTGGCGGTGCTGCGAGCGCGGGCGGCGCCGGCGGCGGGGGAGCTACCGAAACCACGCTCTTCTCTGTCGTGATCGGGGCCGTGCGCATCCTCGTCGGGGGGGGGGGGCCCATGCGCCCTGGTCTGGAACTGAGGGGCCAGGCTGGGGCGGCCTGAGCGCGCTGGGCTCGGCCCACTGCCTGCGCGAATGTCCTCGCTGCCCTGCGGCGAGGGGGCCTCTGAGGGTGTGCCGGGCTCCTCCTCATCCATGGCCTGTGGATGAGGGTGAGGGGAGCCAATGCTGTTGAGGATGAGGATGCCATCCAGAAGGGGGACTGAGCATGGGCGCATGCATCTTTGGCGACCCCCCACAGGCTCAGAATCGCGATGCGTAGTGCAATCTCGGGCAAGGACCAGCTGCAAGTCATGACTGGGCAGCCCTGCTAACCTCCCTCCTTCAAAACCCCCCTCCTCCACCCACGACTTCCCACCTCCTCCACCTCCATGCGGAGGAGGGTCAGCTGCTGGGCGAGGGTCAGCAGCTGGGACTCGTGCTTCTGCAGCCCGACGCCCAGATCATCCATTCCCTCCCCTTGCGCTGCTGACTCAGCAAGCATGGACTGCTGCATAAGTAAAGCAGAGGAGAGTCGGGGTCCGTCGGAGCGTGGGTGGGGGTCCCTTTGTGGCCAGATAATCAGGCGTTGAGCGCTGCATGGGGACTGGTGAGTTCAGAGCTGCTCATCAGCCATCACCAATTGACAGCCAACCCTGCAGGCATCATCAAACCCAGCCAAAACCTCTCGCCCATGCCCATGCCTGGCGACGCAGAAAGTCGAGCCTTCGAATGTAGGACTCGGGCCTGAAGCCGGAGTCGGGGCTGCCTGCTCCCTGGGTCGGCAAGGTCCAGCGTTTGGAAGGGGGCGACGTCCAGCTGTGCAGAGGATGGGAGAGTGCAGATGGAGGAGTTTGAGTTTTTCCAGGCATGTAGCATTGGCAACTCTCCGATACCGTATTTCTCCCCTTGCCCCCATAGCATGATGCCACACTGCCTGAATTCTCACCAGTCCTGGGCAGAGGGGGGTTCCACCTCGTCTGCCAGGTCCCCTGCACCCCCCTCTCTCGCGGGGAGGAGGGGAGGCGCAGATGGTTTGGGCGAGCGGCTGCCGTCGAACTCCTTCGACTTGTTGCGCTCGATCAGCCAGAATACCCAGCCCAGGCCCGCCAAACAGGCCGCCACGGTGGGGATGTGCGGGCCCAGCTGCATTCCCATCCCGTTTTGGGTGAGCTTGGGGTCCCTCGAGGATTGCGGGGGGGGGGCCATGCAGCCCCAGGGGACCCCACCCCTCTCGCCGGGAAGTGACATGTGGCCGCCGGGAAGGGGTACAACCCGCTGCCGTGCTCGGCCTGCGCCGTGTTCTCGGCTCTGGCACCTTCAAGGATGCCTGAGAACCGATCAAAGGTGGGTGTGGGGGCCCCGGGAGGCGGTCGTAACGCACGCGACGTTTCGGTGCCGTGCAGCAGGCGGTGTCGTGCGACACGAAACAAGCGGATGGGGCCTGCAATAACACAGCATGCGTCCCTTTCTGGACTCGGTGAGAGCCGCGAGGCGCAGCATGCCAGGATTTGAACTGGGTGTCATACTCGAATCTCGAACAGCTGTTCGGAGCTAGATTCACAGCTGTCCAGCGACCCAGTTGGAACTCGTCCGGCCTTTCGCGCCCTTTCCGGAGGGGTGGTTGCCTGCCGCCTGCATGGGCATCCTGTGCACATCCCACCCCCTGCACCCTGACCCTTACAACGCCAAGCAGTTGTCCATGCCTTCCCAGCAAATGCCCCTCCTCCTGGAGGATAATTGCTCAGGTCCTCGGTCTGAACTGTTATCTGCAGGCCTGGAAATCCTTGTCACTCCGTGACCCCAGCACAGCACCTCCCAGTGGAGTGACGAGGGGCTCAAGTGGATGAAGAATAGGTATGGAGGTTACAAACGCTTGCGCTGGATGGCCGAATAAGTTGGCGGCGTCGTCATGGGCTCCAAGCTGTTATGCAGGCTCACGTCAAAAGGCAATATAAATAGGCGCCCCCCTGCAAGTGGGCAAGCGCAGGAGCAGCAAGGGAGACGAGCCCCTGTTGAGGGGTCTCAGAAGCGGAACGGGTTCCCCAGGCAGCTACGGGGGAGTGCAAGGGAAGGGCAAGCTACCAGGTTTTATTGCAAAGGGTGGAGGTTGCGGGGAAGGGGGGGGGGCACCAGGGAGGAGCAAGGGCTCCGTGTGCTAGGTGGGGACCCACCCCACGCTCCCCTGCCGCCGTCTACTTGGACTCCTCCTCCGAGCCAGCCACATAGTTATTCTGGAAGCGGTAGATAAACTTCTCCATGGCAGAGAGGTGCCTGGGGTTGATGGCAGGGCCCGTGTACTCGTCGTGGTTACCATCGACAATGGCGAGCCAGCGCTTGTCGCCCTCCTTCAGGTCCAGCCCTGTCAGGTCAGGGATGACGAGGAGGGTGAGGACCACGCCCACGGCGCCGCAGACGCCGGAGATCCAGAACTTGACGCGGTCGTCCACGAGGCCAAAGACGACGCCGGCGACGAGGGCGCCGGCCTTGCCGACGGCGGCGGCGAAGCCGTGGCACATGGAGCGCGCCTCGGTGGGGATGGTCTCGGCGGGGAGGAGCCAGGTGGTGGCGTTGGGGCCAAACTGGCCCCAGAAGGAGGAGAAGTAGTAGAGGAACTGGAAGACCTGGATGTTGGAGGGCTCCAGCAGCTTGTGGTAGGCCCCCGCGCAGATCAGGAAGAGGACGCCCACCCAGGCAAAGCCCATGACCTGCATGCGCTTGCGACCCATCCACGTCTTGTCGATGGTGAAGGCGGCAAAGTAGTAGCCGACGAGGGCGACCGAGCTGTTGAGCAGGGTCCACTCCAGCACCTCCAGCAGGCCCGCCTTGGGGTTGATGACCTTGATGAAGGTGGACTGGAAGAGCTTGTTTCCGTAGAAGGCAAAGTCCCAGACAAACCAGGAGAGGGAGGTGCCAGCGATGCGGTGCCAGTAGTAGAAGAGGAGCAGGCGCATCTTGCGAGCACCGAAGCGCGTGCCCTTGCCCATGGACCGCAGCGACTCGCGTTTCTGGCGCCAGACCGCAGACTCGCGCAGCTGGAACACACGCCAGTAGAAGATGAAGAGCAGGGGGAGCAGGCCCAGCGCGTAGGACAGGCGCCAGGTCACCTCCAGTGCGTAGTCATCGTAGGGCGCGCCGCGCTGGTTGAAGCCGGCCATGATGGCCAGGATGATCATGGTGTTGAACCAGTTGCCCCAGCCCTGCATGGAGAAGACGCAGACCACGGTCTCGCCACGACGGTTCTGCAGGTGCTTGGTCTGCTCGGCGCGCTCATTAGCGGAGGTGGAGGCCACGGGGTACTCCTGCGGGGTATGGAGGGGTGTTGGGAGGTTGGGTAACATGGGATAATGGCACTGGGAGTGCAATACACGTCTGATGGCATGCTCATCCATTGTAGGCAGCACATGCAGCGCAGGGAGGCATATTTGTCGCAGCTTGGCTTCATGGCAGAGCAGACCCACCACAACAACCAAAACTCACTCCGCCGACGCCGACGCCAAACAGAGCCTGGACCACGGTGAACATGATGAACAGGTTGCCGGAGTTGGAGCCCGAGGAGGCAGTGATCAGGATACCGAACAGGAGCATGATGGAGGCGGTCAGGATGGAGCCGTACTTGCGTCCGATGCGGTCCGCAAAGAATCCAATGAATAGCTGGCCGGCAATAATACCGGAGACTTGGGAGTAGTTGATGGAGTCCGACAGGTTGCTGCTGCACGTCTGGAAGGTGACCCAGCAGTCGGGGTACAAGACCTGTGAGAGATTGGGGGGGGGATTGGAGGATGGGAGAAGGAGCTAGGCAGAGCTAGGAGAACCCGTGATGGGCTAAGCAGAATACAAGGCGTTGAATGTGGAGTAGTTGAGGCCATGCATAGCGCTGCAAGCTTGGGTCGTGTGCATGGTCTGCGCAGCATGCGAGCACCCCGTTCTCTGACAAAGACCCACTCATACCTTGAAGATGGGCTTCAGGTTACCCACGGAGAACACAAAGTACGCCTCGGAGAACATTCCCAGACCGGGAATGGTGAAGGACAGAACCCAGTAGATGAATCTGGGGGAGCGGGGAAGAGGAGGGGAGGGGTGAGGGACGCATGTGTGCCAACACGTGCGGCCGTCGGAGTTCCGGTTGCTGGAACCCTACGGTCCCAGGCTGTACGCAGTGCTTGCGCGACAAGCAGTCGAGTGGCTCAGGAAACAGCTCGCACAAGGAAGGTTTGCTATGAGAAGCTGGAATCAGAGATCGCAGGGTATATTCGTACCTTATCGGGGAATATATCTTCCAAGGAGCATGCATTTCCCCGCCTCCCCTTTGCCTCGGCGGAGCACGTACCTCCTGACAACGTTGCCGTGACGGACATTCTCATATGCGGTGTCCTCCTCGGCGTCGGCCAGGTTCTGTGTGGCATTGGTGTAGACCTTGACCTTGCCCTCCTCGATGCCCGCAGACTCGTGCCCCTTTGGGGAGCCGTCAGAGTCGCCGTTGTTCATGGCGAACACCTTGTGGTGGTCGCCTTCTCACTAAAAAGGAAGGGAGTTACGCTCGAAGGGTTTCTGTACAGCCGAGGCATGGGCGGCGTCGGAATATATGGCCGCGTGTAGAGGTGATGGATGCTTTCGCAAAGATGCCAAGATGCTTTCCAGGTGGAAAGCACTGTTGACGAACGGGGCTCGCGAAGACGGCGTGGGTGCATGCACAAGCCCCAAAGGAGGGAATCGATGCTTCCAAAAGAAATATTGTTAGAGGCTTGCCCATGTGTATATTCGACCCACGGTCCATGCGCAGCTCATAGAGCTTAGGGTTCGCCCAGTTTAGAGATGTGTGATTTCGTTGGACCACGTGACAGACGCCTGGGCGGGGGGATGCGACCTCCTCACCGCGGCGCCCGACATCCTGTACAGCTTCTTGGCTCGCAGGGTAGCCCAGGAATATTACAGATGCGCGAATCTCTGACACAAGCGGCTCCTTTCCCGTCTCTTGCGAACGGGAGGGTGCAGCACGTTATCTTGAGCGGTGACCACGCGCAGGAGGTCACTGCGTGCGACACATGAAACCCAGTGCGCCCTCCCCTCCCTCCCCTGGATTGGAACAGAAGGACAATTTCAACGCCATGTAGTGTTTTGGGAGGTGTATTGGGCCTTCCCGCTTCTCCCAAAGTGACACCGTCCCGCAACCCAGGGGATTGAGTGGTACAGGCGAGCCACTCCTGGCTTGTCTCTCCTGTCTATAAGAAGTAGTATGGACACTCAGAGAGTCTTCATAACCCGCTTGCTGGTTCTCGAGCGTGCAGCTCGCATGCTACGGGCTTGCTCCCGATGTCCTGCATGTTGGTCCGGACGGGCGGACCCGGGCGCACTTCCTTCCCTTGACCACATCCAAATTATCTCCACTTGCGTAATTGCTGGAATGGTAACATCAGCGGATCAGTTACGTGTCTCAGGGCCCTAGATTGATCTGCTACTGCGGCATGCGCCTTGTCACGTGCACACGTGCAGATCCGGTCCCCGGAGTCCTTAATCGGCCAACCCGGGGCAATACGAATCGCACAGTCAGGTGCCACTCGTGCCGAACCCATGCTTAAATAAGATATAAAGATCCGAAAAATTGCTTGATGAGGATCCGAGAGGACCCCGTTCGGCGGGGTCCATTTTCGCCCCTTCGGGAGACCCCGTCGTGGCCAGTAGGGATGCGAACGCATCGCAAGAGGCAAATTCTAACTTTTGAATATTGTATGAAGGCAATAGTATCGAGTACAGAGCGATAGAACGCCGTCGCCAAACATCGGTCGTGTCCCAATGGGCCGCTGGTGGCGCAGGGGCCTCCCCCATCCTTAGCCCTTAAAGGGGCCAGATACCCCCCCTTCTCATACACTGCCCGTCTGGATGCCTTTCTAGTCGTTGACATACATGGGATCCACACCAGGTGCAAGGTCATCTTGGTCCTCATTTGCTTGCTGAAGCAGTCCACTGCCTCTTGCCACCCCCTCTCTCAAGGTTGGAGCGGATGTGGCGTGCTTTGCACTTGACGTGCCGCTCGTAGGGAATGGTATCAGCCGACCAAGCGGGCAACACTTGCAGATCAGCTTCCATGAGGTGCTTGTAGGGTGCTTCATGGTCCGCACGCACTCCCTTCTCCGCAGTCAGGTTGATCCTGGTCCTTAGCCTCTGGAGTGCTTCCTTGAGCCCTGGATCGCTCTCGGGTGAAGGTGCCGGGTTGACTTCCTTCCCTTGACCACATCCAAATTATCTCCACTTGCGTAATTGCTGGAATGGTAACATCAGCGGATCAGTTACGTGTCTCAGGGCCCTAGATTGATCTGCTACTGCGGCATGCGCCTTGTCACGTGCACACGTGCAGATCCGGTCCCCGGAGTCCCTAATCGGCCAACCCGGGGCAATACGAATCGCACAGTCAGGTGCCACTCGTGCCGAACCCATGCTTAAATAAGATATAAAATCCGAAAAATTGCTCGATGAGGATCCGAGAGGACCCCGTTCGGCGGGGTCCATTTTCGCCCCTTCGGGAGACCCCGTCGTGGCCAGTAGGGATGCGAACGCATCGCAAGAGGCAAATTCTAACTTTTGAATATTGTATGAAGGCAATAGTATCGAGTACAGAGCGATAGAACGCCGTCGCCAAACATCGGTCGTGCCCGATGGGCCCCTGGTGGCCCAGGGGCCTCCTTACGAGGGGCCAGATACCCCCCTCCTCATACATCGCCTGCCTCGTTGCTAAGCTAGTCGCTTACAAATATGGGATCCACACCAGGTGCAAGGTCATATTGGCCGTCATTTGCTTGCTGAAGCAGGCCGCCGCCTTTTGCCACCCCCTCTCTCAAGGTGGGAGCGGATGTGGCGTGCTTTGCACTTGACGTGCCGCTCGTAGGGAATGGTATCAGCCGACCAAGCGGGCAACACTTGCAGATCAGCTTCCATGAGGTGCTTGTAGAGTGCTTCATGCTCCGCACGCACTTCCTTCTCCGCAGTCAGGTTGATCCTGGTCCTTAGCCTCAGATCGCACAGTCAGGTGCCACTCGTGCCGAACCCATGCTTAAATAAGATATAAAGATCCGAAAAATTGCTTGATGAGGATCCGAGAGGACCCCGTTCGGCGGGGTCCATTTTCGCCCCTTCGGGAGACCCCGTCGTGGCCAGTAGGGATGCGAACGCATCGCAAGAGGCAAATTCTAACTTTTGAATATTGTATGAAGGCAATAGTATCGAGTACAGAGCGATAGAACGCCGTCGCCAAACATCGGTCGTGTCCCAATGGGCCGCTGGTGGCGCAGGGGCCTCCCCCATCCTTAGCCCTTAAAGGGGCCAGATACCCCCCCTTCTCATACACTGCCCGTCTGGATGCCTTTCTAGTCGTTGACATACATGGGATCCACACCAGGTGCAAGGTCATCTTGGTCCTCATTTGCTTGCTGAAGCAGTCCACTGCCTCTTGCCACCCCCTCTCTCAAGGTTGGAGCGGATGTGGCGTGCTTTGCACTTGACGTGCCGCTCGTAGGGAATGGTATCAGCCGACCAAGCGGGCAACACTTGCAGATCAGCTTCCATGAGGTGCTTGTAGGGTGCTTCATGGTCCGCACGCACTCCCTTCTCCGCAGTCAGGTTGATCCTGGTCCTTAGCCTCTGGAGTGCTTCCTTGAGCCCTGGATCGCTCTCGGGTGAAGGTGCCGGGTTGTCCGGGATGCTCAGCAGTGGTGGAGCACCGTTGCTACTGTCCACAGGGTGTGGGGCGGTGGCACTGTCCGTTCTTTCAGTGCGAGGCTTCGCAGTTATCGAGGCCAGGTCGGGAGTGATGTCAAGTGGCTGCTCTGATTGCAGCGTCATGTTGCCCATCCTGCATAGCAGGCTTCCCAGGTTCACTTCTCCGGTCTTCATCCACTCTGCCCCAGCTCCCTCAGCAGATTCACATGTGTATCGCGTCCATATCCGGCTTGGCCTTGCTCGCCCACTGCCGGTACCCGTATTACCACAGTCATGAGACCGGATAGGAGGTCTTTGCACCGGGGATTGCCATCCCTGGCTAGGTGCATCTTATATGCGAACCCTATGCTGGGTTGCAACACCTTGCTCTCGCCTTTCCAATAGGCTGGGATACGACTGACCCGGGTAAGACCACAGAACATCTCTGAGAAAACATTCAGGGCAGAGAGCCTCGTACGCTACCTCGGCCTACCCGCGCCTCCTTCACAACACGCCATTTGCGACTCGGGTGACTCGACGCTCAAGCTGCAAAAGTTGCTTCTGGGGGCTGTATGAAGTATACCATATTGCAATCTGTAAGTCATGCGAAGTCCATCATGTGCCACTGCCTCTTGCCACCCCCTCTCTCAAGGTTGGAGCGGATGTGGCGTGCTTTGCACTTGACGTGCCGCTCGTAGGGAATGGTATCAGCCGACCAAGCGGGCAACACTTGCAGATCAGCTTCCATGAGGTGCTTGTAGGGTGCTTCATGGTCCGCACGCACTCCCTTCTCCGCAGTCAGGTTGATCCTGGTCCTTAGCCTCTGGAGTGCTTCCTTGAGCCCTGGATCGCTCTCGGGTGAAGGTGCCGGGTTGTCCGGGATGCTCAGCAGTGGTGGAGCACCGTTGCTACTGTCCACAGGGTGTGGGGCGGTGGCACTGTCCGTTCTTTCAGTGCGAGGCTTCGCAGTTATCGAGGCCAGGTCGGGAGTGATGTCAAGTGGCTGCTCTGATTGCAGCGTCATGTTGCCCATCCTGCATAGCAGGCTTCCCAGGTTCACTTCTCCGGTCTTCATCCACTCTGCCCCAGCTCCCTCAGCAGATTCACATGTGTATCGCGTCCATATCCGGCTTGGCCTTGCTCGCCCACTGCCGGTACCCGTATTACCACAGTCATGAGACCGGATAGGAGGTCTTTGCACCGGGGATTGCCATCCCTGGCTAGGTGCATCTTATATGCGAACCCTATGCTGGGTTGCAACACCTTGCTCTCGCCTTTCCAATAGGCTGGGATACGACTGACCCGGGTAAGACCACAGAACATCTCTGAGAAAACATTCAGGACAGAGAGCCTCGTACGCTACCTCGGCCTACCCGCGCCTCGTTCACAACACGCCATTTGCGACTCGGGTGACTCGACGCTCAAGCTGCAAAAGTTGCTTCTGGGGGCTGTATGAAGTATACCATATTGCAATCTGTAAGTCATGCGAAGTCCATCATGTGCATGATCGTCTCGAAGTGATAGCAGGTATACCCTAGGCGCTTCCTCCTCAAGCTCATCAATGGGCCAGTTACGGTGCCCACACGACGATGGAGTTGGATCATGACGCGGACTGGGATCCACTAACCTAGCTAGCTCTTCCGCTGCTTCGATCGGACCGGGCCCCTCTCCGTCGAAGTACAGATTCTCGGCGGGTATCGCTTTCTCTCGACATCAGCACGCATGACTCTCGATGCCATGCGAAAATGGGGATAGTGGTGTCCATACTCTTTGCACATCTTTCAGTCCGAGAATCGCTGTGATTTGGGTCATGCGACCGAGCTCACATGGGTTGATACCCGCAGTATGGGAGAAGTTGCAGGAAGCCGGCAATCATGAACGCGATCTTTATCCCTTCCAAACATGACATTGCAGCCTCGAAGGGCCAGTTTAATTTGGAAGACTGTAGAAGCTGAAGTTGTGTTCTGCAACAAAAATCTCAAAGAGTGCAACCTGAACTTCGCTAGGGGTCCGAGTGCCCGAGCATATGATGAAGCCATGGATGACTCTCATCGTCTGTGCTCTTATCACCTTCATGCTGGTAACTGTACGTCTCTTGTGAGGGACATGTTCACTGCGGCATTGTTTTGGGGGTCTGATGAGATAAACGAGGATGGAGCTGCGCGTCAGACTGACTCGATTCCCTCCTGCCGTCCGTCAGGCTGCAGCGGGCATGATGCGCGACAGCGCGATCAACCTGGAAGTTGCCAAGGTGTGAAATGTGAAGAGACATAAATATAAAATCTTCTCTGCATATCTCTCAATGCAAGTGTTCTGTCGATGTCGAGATCGTCTATATGCCTACCAAGTCAACCCCACTCGAGCTTGAACACAGCTTGACTTCCCGAATCGGGATGGACATCGCCAGCTCCAACAGGCATCATGCCCTGCACCCAACCTTCCTTCCTTCATTTACAATGGATATGTCGAGTCTTATTTTGTCCCTCCTGATCCCTCCTACTGGAAGAGCTTCCCATCCTACATCAACGTTGCCCTCCTCTTCTTCTTCACACCAGATAGCCAGTACACTGCTGGACAAACAGATCTTGCGAACACAGGCTTACTCTTCGAGGGCACCTCGGCGGCACAGCTCACGGCCGGCATACAAGCGCTGCAGAGCAAGGGCACCAAGGTTATGCTTTCCATCGGAGGGGCATCCAATGCTGACCGACCGGTGGAGTGGGAATCATGGAATGTCAAGGCTGCAACCGACTTTGTCCAAGATTTCGGACTGGATGGGATCGACATCGATTTTGAGCCGCGCGAGCCAGGTGAGAGGGGCTCTTACATCACATGTCATGCCCTCCATTTCCACTCTGGGCTTGAGGATCCCTTTTCAGCTGCAAACCCCTCGGTGTCTCCCCCTTTGGCTACAAAGCTCGTAGCCATCATCGCTCACGACGCGCTGCAAGCAGGAAGAAGGTCCCACTAGCTCCTTACTACCATCACTGCCACACGTAGGCTGCAAGGTATCTCAAGACACGGGAAACATGGCGTGTAACACTGATGAGAAATTCGAGAACATCATCTCTGGGTACCGTGCTGGGCTGGATACCCTAGGTTCTGGCAAGCTGCTCTCTGCAGCTCTGTGGAGCTCTGGCGCCTGGGGCCAGGCCCCTTGGACAGGACTGGGGATCGGATCGCCACAGACAGGGCTATCCATTAACATGCTGAAGGCTACCGGATGTGCTCTGGACTTCATTCACGTTATGAGCTATGACGCTGGTCCAAATTTTCCGTATCGGGATGCATACCAGGCATACAGATCCTTCTACCCAGGTGAGGGCCCGGGTAAGGGTTGCCCTTGCATGCTGACATTCCCCCCAGCCTCACATAGTACTGCTGATGTGTCAGGACACTAGCTTTGCTAGGTTGATTTGCCCACTCGTCAGATTGATCTTCGTGGTTACTGGATGTGCTGCATGCAGCGTATTCCGGGCAGATTCCAGAGGACATTTTAGCCCTAGAGTTCCCAGCCGCTATCATTCTCCTCATACAGGTCGCATTCTTCTCGGCATGGAAGTTGCACCTGAAGCATTCGGGGGAAATGTTCTGACCATTGATACTGTCTATGACCTGGGCAACACTGTCAAGGAGCTGGGCGGAGCTGGGCTCTTCCTATTTTCTTTCACAAAGCGGTCTGAGGGAGGAGCAACTGCCACTGAGATCTCCCAAGCCGTGTGCAACCAATTTCGACTGGGTGACTGTACAGGAACGATCCCACCGTCCAAAGTTCAGTGAAGCCTTTGGGTCTATCCCCTTGCAATGGCCTAAAGCTGCCATGCACCTGTCTCCTCCTCTTCACTCTGTGAAAATCTCCCTCGATGTGTCCCCAATCTAACGGACTTTCACACTATGAATGTTCTGGCATGTCTGAAATTTTACACCCACCTGAACTTACCTAATGGTGGGCTTCCATCTCCCTCTAAGATCCTGAGCACTCCTAGTGTGCACACATCCACGTCAAACTCCTCGGCAATCACTGAGCAAGCCCACCAGGCTGAGTTCCTACTCTGACCCGCTGCACCTGCGCTGTGCCTTTACGTCCATGCTTGCTATGTAAAGATGATTGATTTGGGACAGGGTAGCAAGCGCATCCTTGCGTGAGTGTGCGCTCGAGATTTGGCATTAAAAGTACATGACGACAGTGAGGAGTGTATTTACCATGCGAGAAACCCTGCTCACCCCAGGGAGGTCGAATGTTGAAGCCTTCAAACCAAGATGCTTCCCAGGTCAGTCAGGAAGCTATGGAAGCATGTTGTCATCAGGTGGGCTCATTGTATGGCTGGTGATCGCCCGCGTCCTGCGCCTTGACCGCCTCCTCGAGGGGTCCTCCTGCATAGTCAGGTGGGTGGCGATACATCGGCCCGTTTCTAAACGCAGGTGCACTGGCTGGTATGGCAGGCCAGGTGTCCTGACCCAATTTGTCCTGCATGGTTAGGGAGGAGGAACAAAGGGCAGGCAGGTCCTAGCCCCGTGAGTCACTCTGCATGCTGATCTAGCGCCATGTCACGTGCATGCTGAGATGCGATGCTCATGTCCGGATCGACCACCACCATGAATCTCGCTATCGGGCTCTTTGGATGCCTGATACCATTCAATTTTAGTTACATATATGCGACAGATTATTGAACTTAAGTGGTACAGTTTGCAGCTTGAAATGAACATGGAAATCTGCATAGAAGCCGGCGTAGGTGCATGCTGTATCATGTGTATCCACGCCCCTGCCAGTCCTTGGCATCGTTAGCATTCGCTTTTCATCTTTGTTAGCATCAACTTCCATGGTTGTACATTATAAGCCAGAAAATGCAAGGTCGAGGCTGTAGAGCACATGATACGGCAACACCTTGTTTTTTTCCAGAATCAGCGCGTCGGTCTTTATCGCTCGGGCGGCTGTTCATCCCAATTATGAGAAGTGTCTTGGGAGGCTCTACAATATTATTAAAAAACGATTCGCACGATTGCGTCGAGGGTCATCTCATACAAACTCATCCCGCCCTCTGATCTCGGATAAATCATCACGCGGCGCAAGGTGGCGCTTTCTCCCCATGCGCACTCAACGGCGACTCGCAGCGCGCAAACGATGAAGAATAAAATGACGCCAAGGAGGGGATTCTACAGATGAAGTGAACTGGTCCGCCACTGTAATCGGATCGGCCGCAGCGTTTTGAAGTACAGCTTCCCGAGCGATGTCGCTCTCTCTTATCGAGAGCGCACATGACTCTACATGCCATGCGAAGTGAGGAGAATGCTATGCATGCAGATCACATTAGCTGAAGTCCCAATTATTGCTCTGTTTGGTGTATCGCGACGGAGCTGACGAGGATACTCTCAAGTATGGGAGGAGTTGCAGGAAGCCGGGCCAGGGCATGAACGATTTCGTTATCCTTCCTTAGCATCACATTACAGCCTCAAAGAGCGAGTTTCACCTTGGAAGCTTTCAGAAGCTGAAAGTTGCTTGATAAAACATTGTCCTCTTGCAGTGCGACCTGAACTCGCCAGGGGTCAGCCGCCTGTTCTTTCCATGAGGCCCTTGTTCACATCCATGGTCTCTGCTCTCTTCACCCTCATGCTGGCTGCGGTACGCCTCTCAAAATATCATCTGGAAGGGACTTTGCCTTTGGGGCTTGACGTGACTGAAGTCAACATAGCTCAGCGTCAGACAACACCCCCCACCCCTTTCCTCCTTTCGTGTTGCAGTCTGCGGTCGGCATGACGGTCGACGGCCACGTAAGCTAGGGCGGAGTCGAGTTGTGAAACGCGAAGAGACAAATAAATACTCTATCCAGTGCAGATGTCGCTATACAAGTGTTCTGTCCATCTGATGATCTCTCACATGTCTCACGTTGACCTCTCGAGCATGGACACAGGTTGAACTTCCGATTCGCTACGAGTCTCGCAGCCTCCAGCAAGCTATATGCCCCCCTCCAACATTCCCTACCTTCATCTACAATGGATATCTGGAGTCGTACTATGTTCCCCCTAATCCCTCCTACTGGGAGAGCTTCCCACCCTTCATTAATGTTGTCTACCTGGCTTTCTTCAAGCCCGACAGCACATACACTCCTGAATCGATGAGTTTGGAGGGCACAGGCCTCAACTTTGAAGGGACATCAGCAGGAGAGAGTTCGGGGCCCGCGTACAGGCACTGCGGAGTAGGGGGACCAAGGTCATGATCTCCGTTGGGGGCGCGTCTACACCTGACAACACAGTCAGCTGGAACTCTTTCAATGCTGCTGCGGCGGCCGCCTTTGTCCAGGACTTCGGACTGGATGGGATTGACATTGATTTCCAGCCGGACAAGCCAGGTGAGAGGGGCCCAAGACTCTGGATCGTGATCGCTCTGTCTTCTTGGCACCTAAGAGCCCAAAACGGTGGCAGCTGTCTCGTTCATCAAGCTTGGATGGCAAGACTTGAGAACAGGTGCCCCGCTTGGAGAGGTGCTAGGAGCGGTCAATGTCTGAACACGTCCTGCTCCCAACCACCCCTCCATGCAGCTTGTGGAGTATCCCCCACGACTGGCCTCATGACCTGTGCCGTTGACGAGCAGTTCCAGAATATTGTCCTTCAGTACCGTTCTAGCCTGGCCGCCACGGGATGCAAACTGCTGTCTGCAGCCCTGAGGAGCTCTGGCGCCTGGGGCCAAGCCCCCTATGAGAACCTGGGGGTTGGATCGCCACAGACAGGCCTGTCCATAAACATGCTGAAGGCGGTCGGAAGTAACCTTGACTTCATCAACGTACTGAGCTACAACGGAGGTCCAGATTTCAATTACACTGCAGCCTACCAGGCTTACAAGTCCTTCTTTCCTGGTGAGTGCTCATGGGTGTCCCTCATGACAGACTGCCACCGAGATCCTCTTCCAAATGTCTTCGTGTGTCATGAGAAAGGCAGTGCGAGGGCGTGGGTACCATAGCATTGCTAGTATGGCATCATTCTTCTTGACAATGCAGGGTAGTGAGCCTTTCTAATCACAAATGCATGCCATCCTCCAGGAACCATTGATATGTCAGCCACTCCTCCCACAGGGATTGTGTTGCTTGGCATGCAAGTTGCACCCGAGTACGATGGCACTGCGCTTCAAATCAGCGGCGTCAATGCGCTCAGCAGCACTGTTAGGGGACTCGGCGGGGCTGGGTTGTTCCTCTTCTCCTTTTCCAAGGGCGCTGTGGGAGGAGCATCTGCCACTGACATTTCCCAAGCCGTGTGCAGGAATTTCCAACTGGGTGACTGCACAGCCTCAATACCCAGATCCACTGTTCAGTAAGTCTCCTGGATCAATTCTCAGAGATTGGTTGCCATGCCACACCCGACCCCATGTTCTATCCCACCCCATCCCTCATCCGATCTGTCCCCCGCTACTATCGATCTCTCCTTCCGAATCAGATGGCCTGCATGACGCTTGACCACCAGCTTTTCCCACATTTGTGTGGGCTTTCGGCTTTCCCTGAGATTTTGAGCATTCTCAGTGTGCTGAAATTCAGGCTGTACTGTCTAGTTCGTAATGTGCGCTTCTAAGTAGCTCAGCCCTCGTTTTGGCACACCCCGCTGTCTATGCGCCTGCACACCCATGCGTGCCATGTAATGTTGATTACTACAAAGCAGGGTGGCGAGCCTGGTCTAATCTTGAGCAAAGATCAAGATCTGTGTGACCCAGAATGGTCGAGACAAGTACTTGAATCCACAGTTCAAAGGGGTACCATGCTTTCCCCAGGATTATTAGGTAACCGAGGTGCTTGAGGCAGGATGATGCCGGGCTCATTTCAAAAGTGGTGTCGAGGAAAATATCATTGAAAACTTGACCTAGGCCATGCCTGGTGGTCCGCCCGCTGCCTTCTCGCCGCCTGGCGCCTGGACCATCTCCATCAAGGGAGACACATACCTCGCCTGGTGGCGATACACCGTCCTTTCCAGCAGGGACAGGTGCTTGGCTGCTATGGCGGGACCTGTGTACTCATCCGCCTTGCCCTGCAGCACAACCCCGTGGGATGAGATCGGGTGATTCAGCCAGTCCTATCCTTGTGCATCAACTAAAGCAATATGCAGGGAGACTTCTTGAATCGATCAGGCATGCACAGAAACACTCACATGTGGGAGTCCCACACTCACTGACCGACCAGACATCTCAACCCTCATCAGTCCATCCCCACTCCTTCCCACCCTTCCCCTTCTGCCTATTGGAAGACCCACATCGACGATGGCGAGCCAGCGCTTGTCCCCCTCCTTCAGGTCCAGCCCCGTCAAGTTTGGAACCAGGAGGAAGGTGAGGAGGACGCCTGCGGCGCTGCACACGCCTGAGATCCAGAACTTGGAGCGGTCGTCCACCAGGCTGAACACCACACCTGCGAGGAGGGCGCCCACCTTGCCCACCGCGGCAGCGATGCCGTGGCACATGGACCGCGCCTCGGTGGGGATGGTCTCAGCAGGGAGGAGCCAGGTGGTGGCGTTGGGGCCAAACTGGCCCCAGAAGGAGGAGAAGTAGTAGAGGAACTGGAAGACGGGGAGGTTGGCGGGCTCCAGCAGCTTGTGGTAGGCGCCCGCGCAGGCCAGAAAGAGGACGCACATCCACCAGAAGCCCATGGCCTGCATGCGCTTGCGCCCCATCCACGTCTTGTCGATGGTGAAGGCGGCGCAGTAGAGGCCGACCAGGGCCACGCCGCTGTTCAGCAGGGTCCACTCCAGCACCGCCAGGAGCCCCGCCCCCGGGTGGATCACCTCGATGAAGGTGGACTGGAAGAGCTTGTTGCCGTAGTAGGCAAAGTCCCAGACGAACCAGGAGAGGCTGGTCCCCACCAGGCGGTGCCAGTAGTGGCGCAGGAGGAGCCGCGTCTTGCGCGGCGTCCATTGCGCATCGCGCCCCATCAGCTTCAGCGACTCGCGCTTCTGGCGCCAGACGGTGGACTCCCGCAGCCTGAAGACACGGTAGTAGAAGATGAAGAGGAGGGGGGGCAGGCCCAGCGCATAGGACAGGCGCCAGGTCACCTCCAGCGCGTAGGGGCTGTAGGGCGGGGCGTACTGGCCGAATCCGGCCATGCAGGCCAGGATGATCATGGTGTTGAACAGGTTGCCCCAGCCCTGCATGGAAAAGACCAGGACCACCGTCTCCCCGCGCTTGTTCTGCAGGTGCTTGGTCTGCTCCGCGCGCTCGTTGGCCGAGGCGGAGGCTACGGGAAATTCACCGCCCAGGCCGACGCCAAACAGGGCCTGGACCACGGTGAACATGATGAACAGGTTGCCGGAGTTGGAGCCCGAGGAGGCGGTTATCAGGATGCCAAACAGGAGCATGATGGAGGCGGTGAGGATGGATCCTGCACGCCGGCCCAGGCGATCGGCCAGGAAACCGATGATCAGCTGGCCGGCGATGATGCCGGAGATCTGGGAGTAGTTGATGGAGTCTGACAGGTTGGGGCTGCATGTCTGGAAGGTGACCCAGCACTCGGGGTACAGAGCCTGTGTGGTTGAGTGGGAGGGCCCAGGGGTGGAGGGTGAGGGCTGAGGAGTGTGGTTGCTCAGTCACAGCGGCATTGCAGCCCCAATCCCATCCGGGTCAGACTGTCTTGTAGACAGGAGTAATGCATGGGCCATTCAGACTGCACTGGCCACCCAACACCTGTCATGCATCCAGTCCCACCGACCTTGAAGATGGGCTTCAGGTTCCCAATGGCAAACACAAAATAGGCTTCGGAATACATGCCCAATCCGGGAACCTGGAGGGAGATGGTGGTGGGTCAGCAAAACCAGTCAGGGAGTGGCTTGCTTCCTCAGGCAGCTCTCAATGGCACCAAGCCGCCATGAAGCAAGGACCCAATAAGCCATGAGAGGAAAGTCTGGGATACACACCGCGAAGGAGAGCACCCAGCGTAGAAACCTGTGAGTTTTATTGTTCGTTGTAGATGAGTCAGTGCCCCTGTAGCGGCAGCTTCATCAAGTACCAGCTTCCCATCACGATGGCAACGCATTGTAACATGGGCCAAGTGTACTCTCAGAATTCGCCACCCACCTTTTGCAGACGTTGTCGCTGCGCCCTTCTTCGTGTGCTGCATCTTCGGTGGCCTCGGCGAGATCTTGTGACGTGAGCGTCGCGACAGGGACAGGTGCTGCCGTATCGCGGCCGGTGCCCGTACAGGGCACCGGCTCAGGATTGGGGGGCACCATGAGCCTAGGTCTATAGTAGATTTTGTATGGAAATGACACAGATCTGATTTGTGCACAAGCTTTGACATGTCGATGTCCTATTGCACCGTCAGCATTCTCATTTCCGCAAAGCAGGGTAGATTCTCGCAACCTTCCGGGAGAGCGCCACGTTGACGAGTTAGGGTTTGCAGGAGATGGTTCAGCTCTCCAGCTTTGCCCACGTCGAAACCCGCTTTGAACATCGGAATATTTCCACCAGAATATCGCATGGACCACAGTACAATCAGTCTGTACTTGCGATGGAGCCATGATGACACTGCCCCATTCGATGGAGAAGGGTGTAGTACTCTGGGAATGCCCCCATCTTGGTAATCAGGAGGGAGACAACCCTCCCTCTTAGGCATCGCAAGATCGTGGCTTATACACTCAGAGGACTAAAAGAGATTTGTAAGTGCTGTTTCTGCCTCTAGGCATCCCAATCTCATAGGTCATCATGCAGATGTGTATGATCACCAGTCCTAGCTTACAGTGTCTACCGTTTTGAGGAGTTTTTCCCCGAGACAGGGTCACTGTTATGGTGTTGTTGTCCACACATCCATCTCACATCACAAACAGGGTCACTTGTGCCGTCATACCGTACAGGCTCTTGGCTGGGATGCTGCCCACTCAAACTTCCCGATTGCACAGGGTGGTGGCCGCCTCTGCTCTGCCCAGGGCTTCCATTCGGTGTCCTGCAAGCACTCAAACCGCCAACGGACCATTGTACGAGTACAGACCTGGCCCCTTCTTCAGGATGTCCCCTGCAGTGGTGTGGTGACGATTTGCATCGAGTGAGCACCGCAGGTGTTGCCTCCACCAGCTTTCACCAGGCTATTCAGAGGTCGGAAGCAGGGCCCCCCTCGCGAGGAAAAAGCTTCACATCGCATTCGGAGCGCCTGCCCTCCTGACCACTGCCAGACTTCCATACCCAGTAGATGAAACTCCCTCCAAGCTCACCGCCGTCGTTCAGCCTCTCGATGAAGCCATGGAACTCTGGCTCCTGCACCCGAGCCCTGGCTGCAATGCCCTCCAGCTCCGCGATCTGCAGCTCCAGGCACCCCGTCGCCTGCAGCATGCAGCGAGGGTGGGGGCTCGGTTTCGGGTGCATTTGAGCCTCAGCCATACCATGCACGATGCTGGGCCGGCATTGGCTGGGCGTCTCTGCCGGGTGAGAGGGACTCCCTGTCACAATCCAATCCGGCCGCCCTCACAGCCTTCCGCTCGTGAAACAACACGTCTTTGCCCTACTTCCACTCGCCACACAATGCCGGTGCAGCGCCGCCATGAACCTCTGCCGCCGAGCCTGGAAGCTGGGCCTCTTGGTCCCTGGCCTGGGATCATGCTGTGGGCCCGCCGTGCTCCCGGGGTCCTGGGCGCCAGCCCCCGCATCAAAGGCGCCGGGCGCCCCACACACCGTGCCGCAGCACAAGCTGGCAAAGAGCAGGTCCCCGGCCGCCTGGCATGGGGCATAGACGGGAAGTTGGGGCGGAGAGGTAGACCGGCACGACTGCCCCCTGTCCCTGCAGCCCATGGGGGGCTGCATTCGTGGCCCCAGAATTTGGCAAAAGGTGCTGCGCCTCATGAAAAAGCCCTGGGGTTCCGCTGGACACCCTGCCACTGAAGTCCTGGACCTGCCTCTGATCCAATACTAGGGTCTGAAGCCACAGCGATCCCGCCTCGCTGGCTGGAGTTGTGCCTTCAGATCGACCCCCGGGTTCTCCCGCCCGGCATGTGCCCTGAGCCCCAGCCCCGTCACTGCATCAGATCCCTCCTCCCCTCGCAAGCCACTCGCCTCGACGTGGCTGGGAGCGACCCGCCCGGCCAGGCACGCGGCGGCCACCGCGCCGCCCAGCCGCAGGAGCAGGTGCAGGTGGTGCCAGCCCATGGGTGCAAGGTCGGGGGCGCCCCGCACCTCGGCCTGCAGTTGGAGGAAGCAGGCCTTGGCGGCCGCCCCGGACTCGCCTGCGGGGAGCAGGGGCAGGGGGGGGGGTGGCTGGATGGGCGCACATGTCGGTGCGTGCATGTGCAGGCGTCGACCTCGGAGCCTGTGGTGTGGTGGCGCGGGCGCAACAGGCCGGATTCCCCCGGGCAGGGCAGCCTGAGCTGGCATTTGCGAGCCGCCGAGCACGCGCGTGCTTGCCCCCTCCGCCAGCCGAAACCTGCCAAACGATCGAGTCCTCCACCCCACCTCACCCGTCCAGCTCGGCAGTGCCCTGCACCCCGCCAAGTGCCGGGCGAGGGCGGCCGCCGCCCCCGCCGTGAGGCGCGGCGAGCTAGCCTCGGGCACCGCCGGCCCGCCCAGGTGCCACTGCGTGATGGCCTGGCCGGGAGTGGGGCTGGCGCCGACGGCGCTGCTGGCCTGGGACGCGGCGGCGTCGTATCGGCGCTGGGACGCGCCGACGTCGTATTGGCGCTGGGACGTGGCGGTCCCTTGACAACGGAACGTGGCACCCCCCGGGCACCAGGCCGGCGGCGGCGCGGCAGCGCCCCCCGTGCCCCTGCCCTGGCTGCCCTCTTCCTGGCCCAGGCAGGCCCTCAGCGCCAGGGTCGCGGGGTCCTGCGGCCGGTCCAGCAGGGTGAGCACCAGGTCGAAGCGGGCCAGCAGCGCGGCCGGCAGCCTCACATTGTCCTGGCAGGAGCACATGATGAGCATCTTGAACAGCTGGGTGGCATGGAGCTTCACCACCAGAAGAGGCCGGCCGGCTGGACACATTACACCCACCCAGACCCTAGCAGTCGAACCACAAACACCAAGCCCCTGCACCTACCATGAGACTGCGGGAGG
Source organism: Auxenochlorella protothecoides (assembly GCF_000733215.1). Lineage (NCBI taxonomy): Eukaryota > Viridiplantae > Chlorophyta > Trebouxiophyceae > Chlorellales > Chlorellaceae > Auxenochlorella > Auxenochlorella protothecoides. The sequence continues at coordinate 50,989 of NW_011934226.1, forward strand.
CATCGTACTTTCCTCCTGGCGGCGTGGTGGTGGCCAGGATGCACGTGGGCGGGCCCTGAGCAGGGGGTGCGCCGCCCACAGCGCTCCCGCTCACCAGGCCCAGCAGCACCTGCGCCGAGGGAGGTGTGAATGGTGTTTCAGCAAAGCAGAGGACACGGTGGGAGTCAGGTGCGGCACCGCTTCCACACGCTCAGCAGCACCCTGCAACTTGCATCGCAGAGAACGCCCCTAGCCCTTCAACCCAGGATTGCAGAGGGCCTGGGTGTATTGCTGTCAACCAGCTGTAGATGCAGTCACAGCCCTGCACAGATCCCAACTCACTGACCAGCACACCCGAAGCCCCATGCTTCCTCGCACCTGGAGCTGCCTGGCCGGCAGCCGCTCGACGGCCTCCAGACACACAAGTCCCGGCTCGGAGGCCGCAGCGCCGCCCGCCACCGCGCCGATGCCCTTGCCGCCCGGGAAGGCATGCGGCCCCAGGACGGTGTGGGGCCCGCAGTCGAGGTGCTGGGAGGAGCACGCTGCAGCCGATGCTGCTTCGATCAGGGAGCTCACCCCCATGCCAGCGTCTGTCACGATGAGGAGGCTCAGGGGCTTGGAGTGCTGAATCGGGGGGGTGTCGGGGGCTGGTGCGGGGGATGCCAGCAGCGCAGGGGCGCCGGAGACGAGGGCCAGCAGCGTCACCGCCTTGCACAGGACGGCGGGCAGCTGCTGCTTGGGCTCCAGGCTCGAGGCCACTGCGTCCAAACCCTACAGAGGTGCGCATGAAGGATGACAAGACAGATTGGATGTGAAGGCTCTTGTAAGTCTGGACATAAAGCAATGGGCCAGCAATTCCCCCACCTGTCGCAGGTCCAGCCAGATACATTCATATACAACAGCCAGTACCCAACACCCTGAGGTATAGTCCCTACAGCAAAGAACTCAATATGCACCTGCTGATCTAGGATCTTTCCCAACTCTACAAGTCTCTCATCGTCGAGCTGGGGGAGCTCACACCAGGCACTGCCCAGGGTGCGCACATTGAGCGCCGAGAGATAGGGTCTCAGCCTGCTGCTCGCGTCCTCGGCATCTGTGGGTATGCATGCGTGCACGCGCGAATGTTTGCGTGAGAGTGAGGATCATGCAAGCCCCATGATGGTGCTGCGCAGCAACATGTCAAGGGTCGGGAAAGGGGTTTGGAAGGCGTGCCACCTCCAGGCACAGTCCATGAATCCTGGACGAGATTCCCACACCGGGAACAACAAAAGGGCGGATACCAGTACGGGGTGCAAGCATCGTGGTGATATGTAGGTGGTGGTTGAGGCCTCGTGCCAAGCACCTCCCTTTTCTCAATCCAGACCCCAACCTTTGGAGGCCCAACGCCCTACCCACACCACCCGCCCACCTGCTGCCCCTCCATGGCCCGGCCTCACGATGCCCGAAACATGAATGCGCCGACCCAGGCAGCCCACCTCCGCCAGTTCCCCCACCAGGTGCACCTGGATGGCCTGCCCAGGCAGGCCCAGCTCAGCCGTGTCGGACCCCTGCAGAAGGCAAGGGTGCATCGAGGCCGTTTTTTTAACTTCACCGGCACCAGGCAGTCATCCCCTTCCAGTCTGTCATTGCTCAGCCCACATCACCCTCCTCCCCTCTCCATGCCCTTCCAGTCTCCACGCAGCTGGTACATGCTTCCCTCCCACCTCTGGCTTGACCCAGACGGAGCGCCAGAGCACGGCCTGGGCGCTGGATGCCACTGGGTCCATGGAGCGAGCGCGGCACGCTCGGGACGCGCAGTGCTCCGGCCGCTGCCTCACCCCCGTCTCCAGCTGGAGCAGGCGCGTGCGTGAGTTGCACTTTCGGCACCTGAACTCCAGGGAGGTGGCCACGGGGTGGATGGGCGTGGCCGCGACGACCGTCCCCTGCACCGCCACCATACTCCCAATCAAGGAGGGCGTGGGCGGACGGTCCAGCGCTGGAACGGTGCTTGGTAGGGTGGTGGGCCGCAGGCAGAGGGGGCGACGATGGCAGGGGCTGATACCTCTGGTCTATGGTGGATGAGAGGAAGCCGGGGTGGCGTCGAAGAAGGCACGGCCATGAATGACACCATCCTAGACTCGCACACACATGCCCAGTCACGATGGTCAATTTCTGGTCGAAGTGTTGTAAAGGCAAGTGCGACATTGATCCTCAAGGTTCATGCACACATTTCTAGTGGAGGGAGGTGCAGAAATAGATGGTCGAACAGGCAGAGCGCGGGGGAGCACCCGATGCCACGCCCTCGACCGACCTTGGCCGGCTGGGTAACAATACGCGGTCCTGATCCCTTGCGATCGACCCACAGACGGCCGTACCTGATGGATCGCGGCAGCGAGCAGCAACAGGCATTGCTCGGGCCCATCTCGCAGCAGGTCATGGAAATCATGCCCAGGATCCAGTGTGCCGCAGATCCCGGCGAGGTCCACGTCCACAACCAGTTGGTCCTCCCAGTCCCGAGCATGGCCAATGAAGGGATCCCAATGGCTCTCGAGAGCCATGATAGCTTCATGAAAGAGGGCTCTGGGGTCATGGGGGTCATAAGTCTCCGCATCCTGGTCGGTGTAGATGGTCCACCAATCCGGCACGCCAGGGCTCGACACCATGTTCGAGACGGTCATCGAGCACGAGCTACTACCTGGCTGACATGGCATTCAGGATTGATGGTACTTTCAGAACCTTTCATGCATTCAGGACGCTGCATGTGTAGTCCTGTGAGCTTTTAAGGATTCGCGGTTGCACTGGCTGCATGGCACACCGCAGCATGCTCCGCAGGAGAACCACCGGCATCAATTGTCATGATCGGGAGGGAGCATATACTCGATGGCCTGCTGGCAGGGGGTCCACCCGCAGCAATCTCTTCCTGTGGCAGCCTTCGATCGCAGTCATGGCGAGAGGAACAGCGCTGCTGGGAGCATCGGCAGCTCTTGCCGCGGGGTATCTGCTTGCGAGGTGCGCGTGGTGTGCGTGCTCGCCACACCAATGAGGCACATGGAATGCAAATGGATGACAGCCGGCAAGCCTTCGTGTTTGTATTTGTTCTTCAAGTAGCCATTAAGCTGGCTGCATGCCATGTGGTGGATCAGGCCTCCTCCCCTCCCCACCTTCCTCCAGGCGCCTGCACCCCAACTACAGCCTGAACAAGCTGCTGAACGGCAACCTGAGGCTGTTCGGGGGCAGTGATCGGCTCCTCCTCCGCACCCTGGCCTCCTCGTCCGACAGGCGATACCTACTGCAGCACTGGCCCCGTCCAGGGACCAAGGACGCCGCCAAGCGCGACCTGGTGGCGGCGGCTGCGGGTGCGCAAGGCGATGCTCCTGGCAGCCTGGAGCCCCTGCGCCAGGCGGTGCTCACCGCCCCCGTGGCCGAGCGCCGACCCCACCGCCTGGTGGCACACGGCGACGTGAGGGTGGACGACTACTACTGGCTGCGGGACGACGATCGCAGCGACCCCAGAGTCCTGGCGCACCTCCAGGCGAGGCGTGCGCCGCGGGGGACGGGGGTGCGGGCGCGAAGCGTGGGCAGGAGCAGGGGCTCACAGCCCTGCACATCCATGTTGCCGCAATGACAGTGACTGGCTTGATGCCTGCCTCACACGACAGTGCACTCCCCCTCCCACCTTCCTCGTCGTCGCCAGGCGGAGACGGAGTACACCAAGGCGATGCTGGCCGATACGGAGGCGCTGCAGGAGGCGCTGACCGCCGAGATGAGGGGCAGGATCCAGGAGGCGGACGAGGGCGTGCCCACCAGGCCAGTCCGGGCTGGGGGGCTGTTTGTGCGCAATGGATGGCCTGACCGAGGGGAGGCCGCCTGCCCATTTCTCTGCTGCGGCCGCCGGCCTGAGGCGAGGTTTTGTTCCAACCTTGCCCTGGTCGCACCCCATTAGGTACGGGCAGTACCAGTACTACAGCCGGACGCTGGAGGGCCAGCAGTACTCGGTGCACTGCCGGCGGCGGCTGGGGCCGGGCGCGGGCGCCCGGCCGTCGGAGACGGATGCCCTGGACCCCAGCCAGCCGGAGGAGGTCCTGCTGGACGAGAATGCCGAGGCCCGGGCGCACGCTTTCTACATGGTTGGCGGCTTCGAGGTGTCCCCCAACCACGAGTGCGTTGCTGGGCTTAATTTTGGGAGATGGTGGGTTCTTGGCGCATGCGTACGGGTCGTGGCCTGAATGGCAGAGCGCCTGCCCCTTGTGCTGCTTTTCATCCAGATCTCGTCCTTCCCTCCTTCTCACCATCCCCTCTGCATCTGCCCATCCCAGGCTCCTGGCCTACGCCGTGGATACCGTGGGCGGCGAGAAGTTCACGCTGCATGTCAAGGACCTGAAGACGGGGCGGGAGCTGCTCACTGAGCCAGTGCAGGTGAGAGGTTGAGGGGTGTGCTTACGCTTTGGTTTGACCCTGGCCTGCCTGGTCATCGGGAGTGCCTGGAGGTGGTGGTTGTGGCCCTGCTGGTGCCACCTGCGCCCTCGGATGGTGCCTTGCGCACTCATGTCCATGGCCTGTCTGCCCATCGATACCCCTGTGCGCCCCCCCCCCCCTCCCCCCTCTCTTTCAAAGGACACCGCCGGTAACTTTGTGTGGGCCAACGACAACGCCACGCTCTTCTACGTGACCAAGGACGCCCTGGACCGCCCATACAAGGTTTGGCGCCACAGAGTGGGCACCCCCGCCGCCCTCGACGCCTGCGTGTTCCACGAGGCGGACGAGGCATTCTATGTGGGCGTGGGGCGCACGCGCGACGACCGCCACCTCCTCATCTCCGCCGGCTCGGCGGTGACCAGCGACGTGCGCATGCTCCCCGCCGACGACCCCACCGCCGACTGGCGCGCGGTGCTGCCGCGCGCGCACGAGACCGAGTACTCGGTCACCACGCGCGGCGGCGCGCTGTTCGTCACCCTGCGCGACGCCGCGCGGCCCAACTCGGAGGTGCTGGTCGCGCCCCTGGCCGACCCCGCTGCCCTTGCCGTGTTGGTCCCCCACCGCGACGACGTCAAGCTGGAGGGCATCAGCCTGTCGGCGGGGCACCTGGTGTCCTTTGAGCGGCGGGAGGGCCTCCAGCAGGCCGTGGTGTATCGGTGAGGGGGGGCAGGAGAGGGACCGACCGAGTGGCATACATGGCAGCAGCCCCTGCGGTGCCCGTGTATCCAGGACTCTGTGCTGTGGCACCTCCGTCCTCCCTCTCCTGCAAACCCTCCACCTCCCCCCTCCTGCCACATCCCTCTCCCATCAGCCTGCCGGAGGGCCTGGCGCCGCCCACGGCCGAGACCCTGGGGGCAGGCGAGCCCGTGACCCTGGACGAGCCGGCCTACGAGCTTGGGCCAGGGTCCCAGGGCGACTTCGACTCCCCCCTCCTCCGCCTGGTGTACAGCTCGCTCAAGACCCCCGCCACCACCATGGACGTCAACCTGAAGACGGGGGCACGGTGGGTGGGCGACATGTGGTTCTGTCAAGGAGCGGATGCCACCGGCTGCCCGGCCGCCACTGTTCGGCCGAGGTCGTTCGTGCTTCGCACTCCCGGTGCCGACCTGTGCATGCGCCGGCTGCCCTCCCCGTTCCACCTTGCTGCTGAGGTGATACCTCGATGCAGGCACGCCCTTCACTTCACCTCCTGGCTGAAGCCTCACCCCCATCACCCACCCCACCGTCCAATCACATCTCCCCCACCACCCGACTCCCGCAGGGCAATAAAGAAAGTGCAGCCTGTGCTGGGCGGCTTCGACCCCGCCCGCTACACGACCGAACGCCTGTGGGCCGCCGCGCCCGACGGCGTTCGCGTGCCCATCTCCCTGGTCTACCGCGCCGACCTGGCGCGCCGCGACGGCTCCGACCCCTTCCTGCTGGACGGCTACGGCGCGTACGAGGTTTGCAACGACCCCGACTTCCGGTCGACGAGGCTGTCGCTGCTGGATCGCGGTGTGGGCTTCGCCATCGCGCACGTGCGAGGCGGCGGCGAGATGGGGCGGCGCTGGTACGAGGCCGGCAAGTACCTGGCCAAGCGCAACACCTTCGGCGACTTCATCGCCTGCGCGGAGCACCTCGTGTCCGCAGGGTACACCCGCGCCGACCGCCTCTGCATCGAGGGGCGGTCCGCGGGCGGGCTGACCATGGGCGCCGTGCTCAACGCGCGCCCAGACCTCTTCCACGCCGCCATCCTGGGCGTGCCCTTCGTGGACTGCCTGACCACCATGCTGGACGCCTCCATCCCCCTCACCGTCATCGAGCGGGAGGAGTGGGGCGACCCGCGGGAACCGGCCTACTACGACTACATGAAGTCCTACAGCCCAGCGGACAACGTGGCCGCCGCCGACTATCCGCACATCCTGGTCACCGCAGGGCTGCACGATCCCCGCGTCGGCTACTGGGAGCCGGCCAAGTTTGTGGCCGCGCTGCGCGCGGCGCGCACCAACCCACGCAAGCTCCTGCTGTTCAAGTGCGACATGGGGGCGGGGCACTTCAGCCAGTCGGGGCGGTTTGACCGCCTGAGGGAGCGCGCGGTGGAGATCGCGTTTTTGCTGAAGGCCTGCGGCCTCCTGGACGCCCGCATTTGACGCTGGCAAGATGGCTGCTGATGGGGACAGGGTCGCTCGGGTGGGTGGCGGCCGGCAGTGGCAAGCGTGCATGGGACTCGCCAATTGATGCAAAACTCCTGCCCTCGTTGCACTGTCCTGTAAGATTCCTTCCATCCCTGCATTCATTGTCATGCTAGTCGAGCAATTCAAAGGGAGCATGTGGGTAAGCATTCCCACGTGGGCGAACAGATCTCAAACCGGTGATGGAAGCTGGGCGGAGCGTGCCCGCTGTGGGACCGGGCCATGCAGCGCGCGTCGAGGGGGCCCAAGCCCCCTGCGCGCCAATCGCAATCTGCAAGGACAACCAAGGCAGTGCATGCCAGTCAGTGCACGTTCCGCCGGGAGCTCCGGCATGTACGGCCCAGCTTAAGCCCGGCTCGCCGCAAATGGGCTGCGGCCACTCCAAGGTACCAGGTTTGGTGGGGCAGGAGTCTTGCATTGTTTATTCATATCACGCGAGTTTTTTATGTTGCCCGCGCGTGAGCTTTGCGGTGCTCGGCTGTGCTGTGTGCGGCACCCCTGCTTCAGCCCCACAAGAAAACAACCCTCCCCCACCCCCCAACGCCAGGCCGTGGAGGGTTTGGAGCAAGCCTCCCCGCCCCCCCGCCCCCCCACCCCCGTCAAGCCCGAGCATGCCTCGCTCCGGACCATCGACGAGGCCCACAGCCTGCCCGGCTCGGCGGTGCCGGAGGACATCCCACCCCTGGTCCCGCCCTCCCAGCCTAGCCCCCTGCCCTCCATCCCCGTGCTGGCCACCTCCGCCCGCTCCTCCTCCTCCTCCGCCCTTGCCTCCACCGGCTCGCTGCCCACCTCCCACACCACCCACGGCACGGCCAGCACCGGCGCCAACTGGCCAGCCACGACGCTGATGGCCCCCGGCCAGGGGCCCCCCCGCTCCTCCGACGACTGGCAGCGCCTGCAGGCACTGCGCGCGCTGGGCCTGGACTTTTCCGTGCCCGAGCCGCGCTTCGAGGCGGTCACCGGCCTCATCCGCTCCCTCTTCGACGTGGCGGTGGCCTCTGTCTCCCTGGTCGAAGAGACGAAGGTCCACTTCTTCTCCGCCGCCGGCGACTTTGCGTCGTGCGCGGAGCGCGAGGGCTCCTTCTGTGAGTGGGGCATGGAGTCCCCCGGCGTGTTTGTCGTCGAGGACGCGTCCCGCGACCGCCGCTTCCGCGACCACCCCGCCGTCGCTGGCGAGCCCCACATCCGCTTCTACGCCGGCGCCCCCCTCCTCTCCCCCACCTCGGGCCACTGCTACGGCCTGCTCTGCGCCATCGACTACCGCGTGCGCTCCTTCGACCCCTCCCAGTACGCCATGCTGGCCCACTTTGGCGGCATCGTGGTCCGCGAGCTGGAGCGCGACCGGCAGTTTGCCGCGCAGGCCGCCGCGCTGCGCGAGGCCGCGGCGGGGCGCGGGCGCATGCTGCGCGCGCTGGACGTCTACCACACCGGCATCATGCTGCTCAACGTGCGCCAGGGCCACTGGCCGCTGCACTACCTGAACGAGGCCGGGGCGGCTGAGCTGGGCGCCGTGCCCGGCGATGTCGTGAGCACGCACGCGGGCTTCTGGCAGCTCTTCGCCAGCCCGCCGGGTGAGGCCGGCGCGGCGGCTGACGGCGTGGCCGATGCCGCCGCCGGCCGCAAGTTCGAGCTCACCGTCGTCCCCGCCCGCAGCCGGCCGGGCGCCACGCCGCGGCCGCTGCGCGTCGCCTTCCGGCCCGCCTCCTGCGACGACGCGGCGGGCCTTTCCCTGACGCAGGGAACGCCGGTGGTGACCCGCGACGCCTCCACCCCCTCCTCCTCGGGCTCCTCGGCCACCGGCGGCCACGGGTGGGGCGGCGCGAGCCAGCTGGAGGCCGCGGCCAGCGCGGCCTCCATCGCGCTCCTCCCCCTGACCTCCCCCTTCCTCGCCGATCCCTCCGTCTTCCTCTACTTTGGCGTGTTCGAGATCGCGCCAGGCGTCGACGCGGGCGCTACTCCTGGCGGCGGCGGCGACCCCGGCGCCGCGCAGCAGATCGAGGCGGGGTCTCCGGAGTCCGGCGAGGCGGACGCCCCGGCTCCGCTCCTGGCCTCTCAGACCTCCTTCATTGCGCACCGACCCAAGATCATGCAGGAGGTCATCCTGGGGCCGCTGCTGGGCGTGGGCTCGCGCGGCCGCACCTACCGCGGCCTCTGGCACGGCTCCCGCGTCGCCGTGCAGGTGGTGGAGTGGTGGTCCAGGGCGGGCGACGCCGGCGGCGGGGACCGAGGCCGTGCGTCCGTGGATTCCACGGCCTCAGGGCGGAGCGCGGCGGCGCCGGAGGACCCCGTCCTCGCGGCGGCACTCAGCCGGGCCCTGGCACACCCCCACCTGGTGGGGACCTACGTCTACGGCACCACCTCGGAGGAGAAGGAGGAGGAAGTTGGTGGGGCAGAGGTGAGGAAGAGGGGAGCTTCCTCAGGGTTTGGTGTATGGGGAATTTTCTTCCCTGCTATCCTGCGAGGGCAGCCAGGAGCTGGCGGGGTGCGTGCCAGTTGTGCAAGGCGCCCAAGCCGCGCAGTCGTCAGGACTGGGGGTGCTGTGCGTGCGGGACTGCTGTCATGTCTTGCAGCGACAAGTGTAGGGAGGGCAGGCAGTCTATCCTCAAGCACCCCGGAAGCACTTGGTTCCCTCAATCGGGCCATCACCTCGCCTCGCCGCCCGCACTTGAAACATCACACACACTCGCCACCTCCTCTCTCGCATCAGAACGGCGCTGCGCGCCACCCGGACCGCGTCTACCACCAGACCTGGATCGTCAAGTGCTTCTGCAACCGCGGCAACCTGAAGGACGCAATAGAGCGTGGCATGCTGCTCAAGCCGGACGACACTCCGGACCTGCAGGGCATCGTGGCGACCGCCTGCGAGGTGCTTTATCGGGGGGTGGGGGCAATGGGGGTGAACTGGTGCAGCAGGGTCGTGGATGTCGGGTGTGGGGTTTTGCGGCTGAGAACATGAGGGGGTGGGCACTTCTGCACAGGAGGCCCTCCCATGGTGGCGTCGAATTGTCCCGGCCCGAGCAGGAGGGTTTTGAGTGCAGTCCGACAAGTCGATCTTTTCCCTTCCTGAGTTCCCGACCTTGATAGTCAACCTGTGGGAGACGGCACACACAGGTCCGGGCACAGTTCCCCCTCCCTCCGCAGACCCCCTTCCCCCCTCCCACACACAATCACTCCAGATCGCGGGCGCGCTGTCGTACCTGCATGCCTGCGGCGTGCTGCATGGCGACCTCACCGGCACCGCCGTCCTGCTGACCAGCGTGCCTCAGGACCAGCGCCGCTGGGTGGCCAAGCTGTCCGCCTTCGGGCTGGCGGAGCTGGTGGCGAGGGGCCAGGGCCGCACCCGGGCCCTGGCCCGCGCCTCGGTCGCCTCCGTGGCTCACTGGGCACCCGAGGTCCTGGTGGGCGGGGTGCTGTCCGAGGAGGGCGACGTCTACTCCCTGGGCGTGCTGCTGTGGGAGATGTGCGCCGGGCGCAGCGCCTGGGAGGGCCTGACGGCGCCCCAGATCCTGCAGACGGTGGGCAGGGAGGGCCGGACCCCGGCGCTGGCCCTCCTGCCGGAGACCATCCCCCAGGACCTCAAGGTGTGGTGGGGGTGGGGGGCGCGGGAGATTCTGTGGGGGTGTGGGGGTGGGCGGGAGATTTGGTGGGGGTTGTGAGGGAGACCGAGGTTGTACTTTGGGAGGGGGATGCGGTGAAAAGGGGAAAGCAAGCAGTGGTGCTCCTGAGCCGCTGGCATGGGGTGACCCTGGGCGACTCCGCCTCAAGCTGTGGCCGCCCCGCTGCCAGGCGTCTGGCAGGGAGATTGCAACACTCTCACCAGTCTGGGCACCCAAGTGGCGGCGCAGGGGGGCTGATTGCCAACCTCAGCAGGCCCTGAGTGCCAGCACAACCCCACTCCTCGCCCTCTCACTCCGCGCAGGACGTCATGGGGCGGTGCCTATTTTCGCAGCCTGCGGCGCGGCCCAAGGTCGGGGCGGTCCTGAGCACGCTGACGGCGCTGGCGGCCTCCGTGCGACCGAGCTCGGGGTGAGCTCATGGATGGGCGGGTCAGAGGGACCCCCCCTTGTGGAAACGCGCTGGAGGCATGGTCTGGGTACCTTGGGAGCCAGGGCGGTCGAGGTACCGCCCATTCGACACGTATATCTTCAAGTATTTGCTTGGCAGCAGCAGCATTTTCAATGCCACATACTCCATCACGGTGTTTAAGCTCGCCGGCGTGGCCACTGCTTCCCTCGGGGGGGTGGTCTCCGGCAGGCTGGGTCTTCCTCCTTCTCTTCATCCTCCATCCAAGCCTCTCCCATCCCTCACCTTCACTTGCTTGCGCTCGCGTGTCCCTCCATTATTTTTTGGCTTGAATCCGGTCTTCCTGGGATGGCTCACAGTTTAATGCCACCATTCAAATCCTCATTTCGACGCGCATGAAGCGGAGACCAGGCCCATCATGGGCACAGGAGTTCGACGGCAGGGTGGAAAGGTGGAATGATGTCCTTGAGTATCGCAGGGCGCCCTGCAGGGCACCATACCTGGGGACGCACTGACAAGGTCGGCTCCCCCGCCCTCCCTCTCATCCATCTTATTTGTAACCTCCAGCTCAGGAAAGCGCAAGACAGCCAGCACGCGACGGTGAACGCCGCGAGCCCCACCCCTGACGGCAAGTCGAGCACGGACAGCATGGCTGAGCCGGTCGGGGCCCTCCCTCGCACTGCCACTGCAAGTGAGTATCTCATGGTGGATCAGTACACACAGCAGCGTGCCCATGGGTATTGCGAAAGCTGCTTGGTACACCCCCCATCCCCTGCCGCCAGGCTCACCGGCCGGTGCCTGACTCTCCCCACTCGCCCCACAGGCACATGGGCGGACGAGGTGGAGGAGGAGGAGGAGCGCCTGATCCAGGGTATGGCGTGTTTAAAGGGGTGGTCTGAGCAGGATGCTCAGGTTGGAGCGTTGGCAGCCAAGCTGGGTCTCGGGTCTGGGTCCGGTGGGCGGAACCATGCCCATCGCACGCATGCAGCCCACATGTGGGATCAGTCCGCACGCCATGTCGTCTGCTGTGTCTCCGACCCCCGGCACGGGGACGGTCGCCAACGCCACCACCGGCGCTCAGTCTCCCCAACCCCCGATTCCTGCTCCCGCTCTGACTCCGCCCCCTGCGCCCCCTTCCCCCCAACACCAGCCGGCGAGACTCTGGAGGCGCCCACGGTGGGCCCTCCGCACTCTGGCCCGCCCCAGGCGGCGCGCTCGCCACGCGCCCCTGCCGCCGCTGCGAGGCCCACCCCAAGCGGTCCACCCTACAAGATCTATATCAGCAACCTGCCCTGGGAGGTGGATGAGTACGCCATCGAGCGCTTCTTCCAGGGCCTGGAGATCCGGGACATCATCCTGCTGCGTCACCGCGACACGCAAAAGCCCAAGGGCTGCTTCGTGGAGTTTGGGTCGGTGCAGGACCTGACCGAGGCCCTGACCGCCGACGGCGCCGAGCTCATGCGCCGCCCCATCTCCGTCAGCCTGGCAGAGGCGCGGCCCAACGACCGCCGCGGCGGCGGCGGCGGCGGCGGCGGCCGGCACTGGAACGACGGCGGGTACGGCGCACCCCGCGGCGGCGGCGCCGGCTCCGGCGACCGCTATGGCGCGCCGCCCCCGGGCGGCAGGCGCATGGGCGACCGCGACCGCAACAGCCGCTTCCCCCCGCGCGACAATGGCTACTCTGCGGGACCTGGGGAGGACGCGGAGCGCTGGGCACCCCGCCGCGAAGGTGAGCAAGGGGAGGCGCAGCGGGGCATGGGACTTGTGCTGGGGGGGGTGAGCGAGAGTTTGCTGAGGAGATCCCGGGGTACTCTGGGACGGCAACCCCACGGTCTGTTCCCGGTGGAGTCTGGAGCCGCTGCTGGCCACGGCAAGGGTCCCCGTGGCCCCCATCTCGTATCTTCAGTTGCAGCGCATAGACTGCACTCCTGAATGCAAAGCATGCAGCCGAGACACTGCAGTCACGCCCTCCCACACCCGCCTCCCCCCCACCAGTGGAGCCTGTGAGGGATGGCCCCCACCCCCGCCCAGCCCCCGTGGAGCCGCGCCAGGCCACCTCGGCGGAGGCCGCACCCGCGGCCCCGCAGGAGGCCCGCGCCCCGCGCGCCAATCCCTTTGGCGCTGCGCGGCCGGCGGACACCGCCTCCAAGCTGAAGGAGCTGGAGGAGAGGATCGCCGCCAGGGAAGCCGCCGAGAAGGAGGCGGCCGCCAAGGCGGCCGCCGCGCCGCCCACGCACGGCCCGCCGGCAGGCGCCGGCGCTGGCGGGCGGCCCACGGCCATCCTGCAGCGTCGCCCTGGCGCGCCCGCCGCCGACGGCACGGCCGAGCGCGGCAGCGCGCCCCCCTCGCCGGCCGCCGCGGGCGGCGCGCCGGACGGCGACGGCTTCCAGGAGGTCAAGGGGGCCTGGCACCGGCGGGCCGGTAGGCACTCGGCCGGCCGGGGGCCGGGCCACCCGAGGGGCGG